>NC_079512.1:18796844-19080329 GCF_000801105.2 Raphanus sativus | reverse complement strand
AGTCTGAGACCAAAAGACACTTCAATTTTTTTTAAATTAGAGTGCGTAATGGAGACTCAACTTTCTTTTAGTGGGACCTGTGGACTCCATTTGGTCCTTTAGCTGAGTTTCTTGACTCAGACGTTTACTTGGGAATACCATATCTCCTCTACCAGTGGCAGATTTGAGAAAAGATGAGGGTTGGCTTTTGCTTAATTTACAAGATCGGAGAGGCAGGTTCAGCTTCTCGCCTTTCTGTCAACAATAGTCTTTCTCCTTCTCTTCTAAAGCAATATCTAGTGCAATCAGGAGACATAGACCACTGTAATCTTGGGCTCCATTAGTTTGGCATAAAGCTTATGTGCATAAGCATGCCGCCACCACTTGGCTCTTCACTTTAAACAGAAACCCTACACTGGATGGTATCTCATCCCGAGATCCAGACTCACTGGTCAGCTACTTGCTCTGTGGGCCCCAAAATGAATGCCGAGACCACTTGTTCTTTCAATGTAATTTCTCCTCTACCGTTTGAGATCTATAATGATGAGACTCGATATCCAAATCTATCCTACAGCTTGGGTGGATATTCTTCTATGGCTGCCTAATGCTCATCATGATAAATGGTTACGTTTAGGTTTGCTGCAGGCTAGGAAAGCGGCGATTACGAAATTTGGGGGAACCTAATAGGTGACTACATGATGGTCTCACCATCCCTTCATCTAAGGTCTTCAAAACTATACTTTTTGGGCTTCGAGATAGGTGTTCTCCAATGACTGTTCAAGGCAATCCTCATGGGCCTCTCCTTACTCAGTTTTGGTATGATCCTCCGTGAGCTTCTCCTTTGCTGCTCTTCTTTCTGGTTCTGGTACTATCAGCTAGTATGTTCTTCCTTTCCTCTGTTTTAATTTCTTGTAATGGTGCTTGTTTGCTCCTTGTAAAAGAATAGTTATATTTATATTAATGAAAACCCTTTAACAAAAAAAAATATTTTGTCAAGAAATCCAGTAAAAGTTTTAAAATTAATTAATTCATTTTATGTGTATGTTATCTCTAAAGGATTTGATCAGATTATATTTTTTAATCCACTGATTATTCTTTCTAAGAGTCAATAATTTTACATATTTATTTTCGAAAAATAGTTACAAAATGTATAATTCTATATTATTGGCTTTGATGTTTTATAATTTAAAAGTGAATTTATAATTTAAAAGTGAACCTTCTAAGAATTGCTCTTACATTTTTTAAATTCGAACATGCTCTCAAACAAAAATGAATCAACATGGGTATAGAAGTTGACAAAAGTATGGACTTGCCTGGGTCTAGAAGTCTAAAAGCACGTTCAAATTCCATTTCAATATCATCATTTTCAGAAACTATTGTATAAAAATAATCGTTTGTAAGCCAATTTTAACGACATTGAGACATTTTTTTAACTACCAATTGATTAAAGTTTTTCAAAGGCAAAGATATGTTTAACTTACGAAGAGCAGATTTGGCAATCGCATCCACTTTAAAATTCAAGCTCCTAAGAATAAAAAAAAAGAAGGAAACATAAGAGAAAGAAAATGCTAGTGTCTCGATATCTAAATTGATTTCGCAGAGCTCTATTGGACCTTGTTTTGAGAGAAGTGCATTGATGAGCATTTGTATTTCTAATTTGAGACATATTTTGGAGAAATGGGGGAGATTTTGCATAAAAGAGAGCCTCACGGATAGACACAGCCTCCGCCAATAGAGGTGAAGCGACGAAAACTTCCACCGTAGAGCCTTAACCTAGAGCCTGCTGTGATGAGTCGATGAAGTGCCAGCCACAACCTGCAACTTTGTTCTGAGATCGCCAAGAAGCATGTTGCCATTCTTTAGCCAGTCGGATGGTTTTGCTGATGATGTTCGTGTAAAGTCTATAATAAAACGAAACCAGCAAAAACATATGGGATTTGATACCACATATCTCTTTATTAAGAATCCTTTAAACAAACTTTACACATATCTGTTTCATCTGAATTACTCAACATCATACACGCTTGAGACGGATCATTCTTGAGCTACTCTCTGCATGAACTAACCTTTGTTTATCACGATTACCAGGGCCGGCCCTGGACTAAAGCCCATAAAGCAAGGATTTTAGGTGCCAGTGTTCATAGTGTATTTAGGGGCGCCAAAAACAATTAAGTTCCTTTGGTGTAGTGGTTGTAGGTGCTAGTTAATTTGGCTTACTGGTGGAAGGTTCGAACATACTTTCTTTTGTAAATTTGATTTTCCCTTTTTGAGGATTACAAATGAGACGTGGTCTCAATCTTAGGTAAGATACGATCCTATGACTAAATGGAATACTATATCTTTTAAAAATCCCTTAGTTATTTTATTTTTAACAATTTAGTTTCTTTTTTTAAAACCATTTATTTCTTTTATATATAAAGATACATTTGTTTTTGTCAGCATTTTTGTAAAAATTGTATCTTTTTATTCACTTATTTGATTGTTATGCCCGCTGGAAGTATTGCTTCTTCCAATCTTCCATGTAAAATTATTTTTATTTTCTTTATTTTTTGTAAATTTTTGTATTTTAAGATTTCAGAAATCTGAAGAAGCATATATTATTATAAATTAAATTATATTTAATTTGCTTCATTTTTATACGGATATTACATATTAGTATTTGATTTGATTTGTTTCGTAAAGTTATGTATATCCGGATTTTTGGTTCGAGTCGAATCGTTAACGAATCAAAATTTACGGATATTTTGTCTAGTTCTAATAGAATCCGCAAAAATATTTTATTTGAAGTTAAAAAAATATAAAAAATGTAAAAAAATTTTTTTGATAAATACCTTATTTTGTTCTGATTACATACTTAGATATGTAATAAAAAAATTATTTTGGAGGGGCAGCATTTCTTCGATGCGCGCCACTTGAAGCCGGACCGGCACTAACGATTACAAAAACTTATCTCTGAGACCCCAAAACCTTTTTGTCTTTCTACCAGAATACAATGCAAAAGCTTAAATTTCCCCATAAATCTAAGCCACGATATATCTGCCCCAATCTTTCCTATTGTGTAATATATATTTTCTTAAAACATAGCATCACCAAGTCTTCTAATTTATAATCTGAGACTTTTTAATTTGTAAATAACGTCCAAATAAGATTCAGGCAATGAAAACTCTCCATGTCACACACGTCTTAGTTCTTCATTCAGTGTAGATGTGTTACACATTTTTGTCCTTGTATAACACAACAACAGCATGACAGACTCCGCGCCCTTGAACATGCACGAGCCAAGCTCCAAAGAACCATGTCAATCAAGACTCTGTATGTGTACATATCAAATTCCAATTTCTTGAGCTATACAATCCATAGATGAGAGATCATGGTTTTCGAAGGATCAGAGAGTTCCTAGCTAGCCAAATGCACAAACACAGCCTAAGAGAAAACAGAAACGAAGATTCCTATTGGCGGTAACATAGTATGTTGGAGTGAATGGTTAAGGCCTGTCCGAAAGTAGCCATCTCATATGCGTTTTGTGACATCGAGACTTCTACTAAAGGAACTTACACGTTCAAGACAATTTAAATTTTTTTTTTATCAAATTGTCTTTCATCTAAAGAAAGAATTCTAGTCTTTTGAACCAAGAATTCTAGTATTCCCAAAATATTTATTGTTTCCAGATTATGTATTTACTTTTCAAGATTTGGTATCAGGCTTTCTTGAAATTTCAGATTTATAGAACCATATTACACCTAGGCTCAACTATTGTTTCCAGATTATGTATTTTAACTGATTTGAAAATATATAAAAAATTAAAAATCTATAAACATATATCTAATTTTAAAATATAACATGTGATTTTTTTTGTTTTATAAATTATCGTTTTTCAAATTTAAATTTTCTTTACTTGATTATTTGTTAAAAATAAAATCAAATTCACTATGAATTTATATTCAATAGAACATAATTTGAATTAGTATTTAAGCATCATAAAAATATAATATGAATTTACTAAGGAAGTTAAAATCAGTAATTCAATAGTGCACAATTTTATTTAGATTTCCGAATCCGTATAAAATCTATAAATCAATAATCTACTAAAAAATCCAATATGATACTAAGCAATCCTACAAATCACCTGTTTTGCTTCAACTACATACACTTTTTCTTTATTTTCTTGCAAATCTAGATAAAAAGAGGTTGCAAGATTTTTTTCATTAATTTAAAATTTTATGCTTTCATTTTATTGCTGTATAAATATATAGATTTATGAGGTGGAAGAACATACATATTTCACTCTTTTACCCCATATCATTCTTCTGCATTTCAGAAAACTTATTTCCAAACATATAATTTCATATTCAATGGATATAAAAGCTATACATCTAAAACTTCAAGAGATGAGACAATCTTTCTTTGACGAGGTTAGTATATTTCAAACTGATGATCATATAAGCGTCTATTGAAGGCATACCGTTCCGGTTTATTTTCAGTTTTAACAAAAAAAATCCCGTTAATTTTTACATTCTAATATCTACTGAGAGCGTCACCGTTAGATCTTTGTTAAAAATAACAATATTGAAAAGTTGCGGTTGAAAATATCTAAAAGCGTTTCATCATTTATTAGAAATTTTGTCTAAAATTTTCTGAAAAATTATTGACCCAGGGCTACCTCAATTGTCAGTATACTCAGATAGAAGCATTGGAGAAAGACTCAAGCCCTTATTTTATTGTAGAAATAATAACTCTCTATTTCAGAGATTCCCCTAATGTTGTTGCTGCTTTGGAACATGAATTGTGAGTCTCCTATCTCTTTGTATAACAAAATCCGCTTGATATATCCATGGAATGCATCATATTGATTTTATATAGTGTTCGAAGTAAATGGAGAGTTCGATCTGTATATAACTGCGTTGGTGAATTCTGTAAAATTAACCTATATCTAGTTAAGAGCAGATGCACAACTGCAAGATCTAGGACACAATTCTACGTATCTTTTTATATACAAAGTAAAACAAGTTTCTATAACATCTCTTTCTAATGTTTGGGTTTCTATATTTGTATATCAATGAAACATGTTGAAATAGGTGGAACATTTGACAATAACTTGATGAAATGGATGCACTCATGTTTTTGTATTCTAGTGTTGATACATTCACCAAAAAATTTACGTTAAATATATGGTTAAATTGACCTTGGCTATAATTTGGTACTTGTTTGCCATCATTTTTTACTTATGTAAAGCAATGTTGATTATATCTGAAAAGGGCGCGGGAGCCAATAGAGCTACCCAAGATTACCAAATGCATTAATCGGTTAAAAAGCAGCAGCGCCAGGCTAGTGTTTTTTTTTTTTTTTGAAACTCTTTTAGGCTAGTGTTTTTATTTTGCAATGTGGTTCTAAAACTAAATACAAAATAAACATTGAAATATAAATGTTGAGTTTTTTTTTCTCAGCATCGGTGCCATCAAAATTAACAATGAACTTGAGAAGGCAAACATACTTCTCCAAGCTGGCAACATAGAAGGGTAAGTACGTTCTTTTCATTTTTATTATTCAATTATTAAAAGAAAAAAAAAAGAATATTCAGTTATTTTACATACAAGGCTTCATTTAGCCATGGGATATAATGATCGAAACTGTTTGTTTTTATTTACCTAATTTCATAAATAATATTTTCACTTTGAAGAATGAAAGAAGCAGTGCGCCATATTAAGAAGGAGCACAGTGAACTCCGCGCAAAGTTTGAGACATATTTTCAGGTATATAAAATTGTAAATTAAAATGATTCTTTTTTTTTGTAAACAAATTAAAATATTCTTGCAACAGATGGTTTTTATGCTCGAGTTATGCGCTATTCAACTAAAATAAACTTTCATACATATGATCCGGAACTGGATCTATTTTGGGCTTATTTGTGGTATAACCAAAAAAGAAAGTGAAATTAGTTTTGTCAAAAGATGTTAGAGAGAAATATGAAGAGAAAAGAAGAGAGAGGGTGTGATTTGGTTAGATAATGAATTATGTGTTTTTGTTTGGTTATTTCACCTAATTTCCCATATATTTTTTTGGTGTATTTTTTTTTTGCCCAGTTGATGAGACAAGCTGGTCCAACAGAACAAGCTGTGAACTCAAGCAAGATATGCATGTAAGCCATGTAGTTTGGCTTGCACGACAAACATTCCACCTGTTTTTACCAAAAAAAACATACCACCTGTCCAAACCCAGCCATTGATCAGTATCATTCATAACTATTGTGATAATTTTAGAATGTGATATTATGATATTTTTTTGACCAAAAGCCTTATGTTATGATATATTACCAATTGATTATTTATTTCGATTAGATAACAATTTAAGAACTGAATTTACTGATATTTTTCATTGGGCTACACATGATTTGTTGCAAATCCATATGACATGAAAAGAAATTTAAAATTTAATCATAAAAACTTTAACAACTCAAAATTTAAATATGGAAATATAATTTTATACCGTAAATAAATATGTAGTGTGTGATATATAAGAGTTGTACAACGAGTTTTTTTTTCTTATCTGAATTAATTAGATTTTTTTTTGGAGAAAAGGCTTGCGAATTTTAGAACATTAAACGGTTACACATGTTTTTTTTTACAAAACGGCATAGAGTACAAAACTACAAAAATTTAGGACAAAGTTACATCGGGGTGAAAAACAATGAATATAATTTTTTCGTTTTCTATCTCCACAAAAGTTACAAAGTATCAAAATACCCTCCCCAAAAGGAACGACCATTCCAAGTAAAACAAAAAAAAGAAAGAATAAAAAAAACGCAAATGCATTCGATTAGTGGTCAGCAGCAACGGTGACAACGTAAACTAATGGTTCAGTTAAATCACCGTTACTTTGCGCTGTAATCACCACATCAACGCTTTCACTGCACGTAAGCTTTCTAGCTCTCATCGCTTCTCCCTCCCAATCTGTAGTAGCCACGACATAAAGCATCATAGCAGCACAACATATCTGTGCCGCGAAAAGACCTATCCAAAGCCCGCAAAATCCATACCCGGCCCAAAACGTTAGCCCAACAGCTACCGGCGTTCCGACAAGGTAAAACGCGCCTAGGTTAATGTTGGCAGCTTTAGACGGCCTTGCGGTGCCTCTAACAACCCCGCAACCTACTGTTTGCGGACAGTTCCCGAGCTCGCAGAGCCCGAGGATCGGCAGCGCAGCCGCAGTTAGTCGGATGATATCTAAATCGTTGGTGAAAATCCGTCCCCAGACGTCGCTTACACCCCAAGCAAACGCAGAGGCCGTCATACCCATTACTCCAGCGAAGGTAACGGCCACAATGGCTGATAACCTAGCCGTGTTTGGTCGGTTTGATCCGAGTTCGTTACCAACACGAGTGGAAACTGCAAACCCTAGAGACGATGGGAAAATGTAAAGCAACGACGTCGTTTGGATAAGAATGCCCATAGCTGCCACTGGAGTTTGAGGGTTTATGAGTAGGCCACAAAGAACGGTCATGATCTCGTACCACCACCACTCTAAACATACTCCCACGCAGCTCGGTATTGCCAGACTAACCAGTGGACCCCAGTCTTTGAAACATTCTGAGCTAGGGCGGGTCCACGTTGGCTCGTGTAGACCTTTGACCCAAACGTAGGCCACAAGGAAAACGATAACAAAGAGATTTGAAGCGGCCGCAGCCATCGAAACACCAATGAAACCCAATTGAAAGTAAGAAACTAGGAGAAAGTTCATTGGTATGTGGAAGATGGTGCCGGCTAGTGTTGCAATAGTTAGTGGACTTGTGATGCCTTGTGCTCGAAGGTATATACGAAGAGGGTTAAGAATAGAGTTGGTGAGCAAGTCAGGAATAGAGAAGAGGATATATGTTTGAGCCAACGATGCGATACTTGGATCTTGATGGAGAGAGATCATGATGTTCCCTAGGTTGAGCCATAGAGCGACGATTACAAGGGAGCTAGTGAGCAAGAAAAGCACGGTTCGTTGAAGCGTTAGTGAGAGGAGTGTTGGCTTGCCAGCTCCAAAGGCTTGAGAACATAGTGGGTCCATGCCGAGTGCAAGGCCTGCGAGAACCGAGTACCCAGTGATGTTGGCGAAGGCAATGGCCAAGGAGCCACCAGCGAGTTCTAGTTCACCAATATGACCTAGGAAGAGCATTGAGATGGCTGAGCGAACATAGAGGATAAGCGCGGCGAGGATCGTGGGGAAGGCTAAGGAGAAGAGAGACCTTGCTTCTGTTTTAAGCTCAGATATTGTTGGAACAATGTGGGTAGGGTTTTGCTTCTCTAGGTCTATCTTCGATAGAAGATTTGTGTGACTGGTGATGATTGGGGTTTCCATTACTTTTGTGAAATGAAACACAAGACGAGTTTTGTATTAATAGATAAGATTATTTGCCGATGTCTGAAGCATAACTTTTCTGTTTCTATATATAGTACAGAAGTAACCCTAAACGTGTCCACGTCTAAACAAGAACGGTTCAAATCTATATGCAGTGGACTTTGGAAAATAAAAAGTCAAATAGTTATTTTATTGAGGCATAGCCGCTGTTTGAAATGTTATTTTATATTTAAAAATATAAATGATCTGGTTTTAATAATATTTTATTGAATTAATCACTCGTAATATATAACTAGATTTTGATCCGCCCTTAAAAGGGCGGATATATTTTTTGTTTTAAATTTAATTTTTGATTTTTCATTTTTATTTATGATTATATTCTTTTTTTGTAATCATATTTTTTTTATAAATTGTAATCAAAATATATTTTATTAAATAATAGCAATTTAAAAATTGATCTGGTATACGCACAGTTAAGGCGGAGTTACAGGTCGAACTACCGGTTGGCGCATTTTCAATTTTGTTTTGATTAAAAAATATGATCCGCACAACCCGCAGACAAATAATTTTATACCCACACCCGCTCCGCTTAATTTTGTGGTTATCTACGGGTTATATATATTTTAAAAATCATTATTTAATTTAATTATTATAAAAATATAGTTATAATAAAATTTTATGTATTCTTATAGATATTACTACATTCGATTATATTTATGGGTTTTTGTAGTTCAAATTTGACGACCTTAAAATAAGATAGATTGGGCCTCGATTAGTTTTTAATGGATTGTCAACATTGTTAATTTTTAACTGCTATTCTTATGTCTAAACAATCTTCATTTAAAATAGTTATGCATGTTTCCAAACATTTCTAATGGGTACTTCAACTTTAATTAGATAGACGAGGAACACTTTAAACTTAAACTGATATTATTACTGCAGCCGCAAACAACATTCTAGTTGGGCTTATCAATTTTCTATAGCTCTTAGTGTATGACAAAATGCCAAAGCCACATAATACTAAATTTACATATTGACATTATATCTCTATAATATTATTTGAGAAGTTAGTTTTCTATGTCTCGCATTCATGTTAACTTTCACGATGGTTGATTACACGGATACCCTTAATGAATTATAATTATTATATTTAAATATTTTTTGATTTTTTATTTAGTTTCCTTTTTAAAATTTTCCAAATAACATATATAATAAAAAGGAAATATTTATAAAGTTTAAAAACAAATTTAAAAACAAAAATATATGCCTATATAATATGATTTCATTAAAAATGAAAGTTCACAAAATAGTAATATTCCATTTAAAAGATAACATAAAATATACTTTTGAAGTAATAAAATACTTTATTTATATCTATATTTTCTTAGATGAAAAATATATATTTGTATATAATGTGAATTCATAAAATAAAATTTCACCTAGATAATCTTGATATTAGAAAAATAAATATTATTTATTTTATAACATAATTTTAAACAATATAAAAGACAACCAACCAACATAAATACAAATAAAAAAAATTAATCAAAATTTTAATATATTTAAAATAAAAGTATTATAATCGAATTCAAAGAAATAAATACAAACCAATATATCCAAATGATAATTAAATCGACTGTAAAAACAACAAAACTAACAACCTACAACATATCTAAAATTTTATTTCTAATTAAAGTAATAAAATATTAATAATATAAATTATGCATACAATTATAAATTAATATAAAATTAAAAATAAAATGTCAGTTAATTATTGTAGTATATTTACTTTATAAATATCTATATCCGTGCATGAGCACGGGAAAATCACCTAGTTACGTTATTAGTGAAGCTTGATTGGTAGAGCATTAGCATAAACATTATCTTTATTATTAAAATAGAAGTACACTTAGAAAATACCCCTAAGTTTTTTTGTAGTTATTTAAATTCTTATGCCACTGAAAATTAAATTAAGTTTCCTATTTTAATGTTTGTTTTTTTCAGTTGAATTAGTTTGATGTCCTAATATAAATTAAACTAGGGGAATTTTCAAAAATACCACTTTCAAGGTACCATTATTCATCTTTACCACCACTAAAGACACATTTTCAATAATACCTTATTTATTAAAATGGTAAAGACTCTTATATCTTTGTTTTTATATGTTTTTCAAAATTCTAATCCCAAATTCTAATTCCTAAACCTCCAATTCTAAACCCTAAACCCAAAATCTTCAACTCTAAACCCTAAACCCTAAACTATATACCCTAAATTCAATATCCTAAACCCTAAAGTCTAAACTATAAACCCTAAATCCTTAACTCTAAACCCTAAATCTTAAACTCTAAACCCTAAACTATATACCTTAAACCTTAAAACATCAAATCTAAACCCTAAATCCTAAACTTTTAAATCTAGATCCTTCATTAAAAGTAGTGGTAAAAGTGGTTAGTGTAAACATGAAAAGTGGTACTATGAAAATGGTATTTTTGGCAATTTCTCATTAAACTATCTATTTTAATGTTTGTCTTTTTTAGTTGAGTTAATGTGTTGTCCTAGTATAAAATTTAATTTTCCTTCTATGTTATATCAAAATTCAAAATTATTTATAGTTTTATTAATGCTGTCTTTTCAGTTTAATAAATGAATTTCCTAATTCTAAATTTACCACATTTAATAATAATAAAAATCTCATATGGTATAGTAAGAAAATTATTGTGTCATCACTTACGTGTGATCCTGCAACTACATGTTATAAATATTATACATAATTTGCAATCGTATACTAATATAACATTTCATTTTGACCCGTATACTAATATAACAATCGTGTACTAATCCCACACACACACACACACACACATATATATATATATATATATATATATATATAACATTAGTACAAAGGAAAAAAATTAAAATGAAAGAAAATATTTATACGGTCACGGATCAAGCTCTAGAAATAAACAACAACATCGATAAATTATTTTATAAAAAATATTTTAATAGAAATTATAATTCCAAATATGTTTATATATTTTATGTATTTGTAAATTGATTTTATTTGGGATGCTAAGATTTTGAAGTTAGAAAAAAGTTATGACCTACTTCTATATTATTTAATTAAGAAATTGAAATTTTATATCATAATATTTTATTAAGCTTTTAATTTTAATTTTTATTATAACTGAAAAAATTAATTTTGAATATAGATTTATTGGTAAATATTACAAATTCATCATTTAATATAAATAAAAAATATTAAAAACATAAAATAAATACCCGCCCAGTTGGCGGGTCAAGATCTAGTGTTTATTATTATCTAATCAACATTTATCACAATAGCATTTAGAAAAACATTTACAAAATGTTAATGCTTTCCAAATGTCTTTTACTCTTTGATTGGTACAGCTCTGTTTTTTTTTGGTAAGATGTTACTCATATAGAGCTTTTGGTAAAGCATTTACATTTAGAATATATAAAGATTTAAAAATAATTAGAGAAATTGCCAAAAATACCATTTTCATAGTACCACTTTTCATGTTTACACTAACCACTTTTACCACTACTTTTAATGAAGGGTTTAGATTTGAACGTTTAGGATTTAGGGTTTAGATTTTATGTTTTAGGGTTTAGATTTGATGTTTTAGGGTTTAGGGTATAAAGTTTAGGGTTTAGAGTTGAGGATTTAAGGTTTGTAGTTGAGGTTTCAGGGTTTAGGGTTTAGGATATTGAATTTAGGGTATATAGTTTAGGGTTTAGGGTTTAGAGATGAAGATTTAGGGTTTAGGGTTTAGAATTGGGGGTTTAGGATTTAGAATTTTGGATTAAAATTTTGAAAAACATATAAAAACAAAGATATAAGAGTCTTTAACATTTTAATAAATAAGGTATTTTGAAAATGTGTACTTAGTAGTGGTAAAGATGAATAATGGTACCTTCAAAGTGGTATTTTTGAAAATTCCCCAAATAATTATATATAATTAATTAATTTTATTAGTAATATAAATTATGTTTATAATAAAAATTATTTTTTTAAAGAAAAAGTTGCGATTAAATACTTTTAACTTTTTTAAAAGAAAAATATTTACATTTAAGATATAATATAATTTATATAATTACACATATCATTCATTATTTTTAATAAAAACATAACTCAATATATATTTATAAATTATATATTATATAATAAAAATATCTAAATTATTGAAAAATAAATAAATTATATGTCATATATTAATTTTATGATAATATTATATATGAATTTTACTGCTCTACCAATAAACAAATAACAAGAAATTTATATATAACTAATTATTTTATTTAATAATATCAAAAATTATTTTATATCCAAAAATAAATCTTATATTTAAAATAAATTTTACTTTTATTTAAATTTTACTTTTATTTTTTAAATTAATAATATTTCACATTTGAAATTTAATTTACTTTATATAATTAAATAACATTGATTAAATTGAATAACAAATATATTATTACTAAATATTTTAATTTATATGTATTTAATTTTAAAATAAATACATTATATATTAACTTTTATGATACTTTGAAAATTGTATATTTCTACTACTTTACCAATCACTTTACTGAAAAAAAATTAATGATAGAATATATTTTCGGCAGCATATTGTTAATGTTTCTTCATCAGTTGTTCCAATTGAGGTCTGAGACATGCAAAAGACACACATTAAAAGGTTATGTGAATTCACATAAATAGAAAAGATGAGGAAATTTTACATATTGTCTATTTCTTTTGGTTAAAGTATATCAAATCAACTTGTATAATTTTTTTAAAAGATTGATTTTATGATTATTAAAAAAACTAAATAGTATTTCTAAAATTTGTATATGTAAAAAAAACAAAGGTTATAGTTAAGATTAAAAATTATAATTTTTAAAATTGCATAAAATTTTGAAGAACCTTTTAATAATAAACAACTAGGTGGATATCCGTGATTTCGCGGATGTGAATGTTTTGTAATAATATATTTATTGTATTTTTCAAAATATATTTTTATCATTGTGTGTTTTTGTTAAATATTTTTCTTAGAATAATTATTTTTGAAAAGGATAAATATGATTATTTTAAATATTTTTTGATAGTTTGTATTGATAATTGTACTAAAATTAGTTATATATAATATTCATGATTCAGTTTTTTTTTAAATTACTTAAGTTTTGAAGGTATATAATATTAAAATTTTTAATTTTTATATAATTATGAGCTAGAGTTATATGTCTTTAAGTTTTAAAAATTTAAAACAATACAATTGTAACACATTCTCTACATATTTATATCAAACTACATAGGAATATAAAACTACTATATCAATTCTATAAATTATTTTTGAAAATCTTTATAAAGTTTATAAATACTTTATTGCTATATTATAATGTGCAATATATTTAGGTCGTTTGGATACTAATAAAAGTTGGTTCTAAACTGATTTTTTATTCATAAGATAAATAAAAATTAAAAATCTTGTATCTAATCAAATTATAATATTCTTTTCTCAAATTCTCTATATGGTCGACATGTAAACAAAAATTACAAAAGTGACTTCTCAATTAAAAAGAAAATAATATTTAATATGTGAAAAACGTAGATACTCTAACCTTCTAACTCCGACATCAGATTTCTAGATTTTCTTCACTAACGTTTTTGATTTACTTTATTATTTTCAATTTATTTAATTTAAATTTAACAAAAATAAAATTATTTTATGTGTTTTATTTTTCAAAATATTTGTTAAAAAAAAGTTATGGATATGATTAAATATAGTTTAGTATATAATAAGAAGTGTGAAATAATATAACTATTTATTTATACAACAATCAATAGATTTAGAGGAATTTACAAATGATTTTATAACATTTTATGTCTATGTCTTACAAATGAATATATGAAGTCTGATAAAATGATTTTGAAAGATAGAATAGAAATGTTCTTGAATAATTTAAAAATCTTTATAAATGATTTATAATTCATGTGTGGGTTTTGGAAAACATTAAAATTTCTAAGAATGCCTTACGTAGAAGTATAAATGTTTATATATGAATATGTAACCATTATTTTATTTCTATAAAAATATTTAACAAAAACTGAGGAGACATTATATTCTTTCTATAATTCTACAATTAGTTACCATAATCATTATTTGTAATATTATTGTATTATTTAGTAACTTGTATTAATAGGTTGTAGAGTTACCTTTTATCTTTAGATCAGATTAAAATAAATAATTAATAAAATTCATTAACCAATTAAATTATAACAATTTGTGAAATTTCATCTATGAGCGACAATTGAGAAAAAGTCACTTAAGTAATTTCTCAATTAATATATAACTAGCACGGATATTAATTTTCAGTTTTAGTTTTTATTTATTTTTATAAATAGCATATTTGTAATATTCGATCGTTTTATATTGATTAAGCTAGGGATGAGTATTTGGGTATCCACTCGAATTCGCTTAAAATATATTCGGGTTTGATATTTTCGAGTTTTAAGATTCTATCTCTATTCGGGTATTTATAAATTTTGGTTTCGGTTTGATTTGGTTCTTTGCGGGTCTGATAACCTGTTTAAATTATTTTTAAATTTCCAAAATTTATATATTTTTAAATATACTTAAATATAAAAATATATATAACATGTAAATTTGAGTAATGTAAGCTAAAGTACCTAAATTAAAAATAGGTTTAACTTGAATATTTGAATGAAGAATAAATATATATTTTAAGTATTTTTTGTGTTTTGATTATTGTTTATCTACTTTAGATGTTTACTTTTGACTATTTTTTATATTTTAAATATTTTAAACAATTTAAAATAGCTTATATCTTGGATATTAACTCGAAAATAGCTAGCATATTGAAGTATATAAATAAGATTTAAATAAATTTGAATATCCGAAATTCATTCGTTCGGATAAAGTTTGGTTATGGTTCTCTAGATACCAAAATGGTAAATCTGTTTGGATATTATCTAGTTTCGGTTCAAATTTTGGTAATATTTTTTCGTTCAGATTTGTTAAATAAAGATTTGATATTATAATTTCCATGAATTGTTTGTCCAATAAAAATGTATTTTTTTTTTGAATTTGACATTGATTTAATTGAGAAGTTAATTAAGTGTATTTAATTCAAATTTAATTTTAGAAAACACATTAATGTAAGTGTAATAGACAAAGCATTAAAATATGAAATATTATTTAATTGTGTATTTAATTCAAATTTAATTTTGGAATACACATTAATCAAAGTGGAAAAGACAAAGCATTAAAATATGAAATATTATTTAACATCAGTGACATGGAAATGTAAATAACACAGAAAAGTAAGGAGTATTGTATATGAGTACTCTCTTTTAATAATATAGATAGTATTTTAATAATTAGAAAAATAGAATTAAATAATATTTTAAATTTGTAATATATTTTTTGTTACTATATTATTTAATGTTTTATTTGAATATATTTACTTTAATGATGATGTATTAATTATTACCATATTATAAAAAGTTTACCAAAATACAAATCAACAATAAATGTATATTCATATCACAATTAGCCACAAATCATGTCATAATTCTAGTGTATCGTGTCAACTTTTTTGATGTGAAATTGTTTATAGAAAATACAAATATGCAAACTTAAAAAATCACTTCTTAAATAATGTCTAAGGGATTACAAAGTTAAATAATCAAATTTAGATTATAAATGTAAATAATTGATATTAATATATCATTTACTTCTGTAAAGCAAATATCGATGTTAAATTGCATCATTTGTTAAAATTGAGATATGTAATCCAGTTTTTTTGACTAACATGTTAGCTAGTTTTGATGAACCCTTTTGTGCCATATGTAAATTAGGCCGGATTATGTATTAACAATTCTTAGTCTAGTTCTCCACCTTAAAACGGTTCTAGGGATGTTATCTTCTAATAATGTTGACAATTCTTAGGCCGGATTATGTATTAACAATTCTTAGTCTATTTCCCACCTTTTGTGCCAGATGATAAATGTTCGAACAACTCGACTAATAAAACTACTGTCTAATTATCAGTCCCAGGTTATAAATGTTGCGACCACACTACATGGGAAAGGGATCACTTCAGTACTTGCATATGAGTAGTGGCCCCAGACTCAACGTTGTCAAAACTGAAAAAAAAAAATCCTTGATACGGCAACTCATTCTCAACCCTAGGAGCCCACAAATACTCGGGAACACACTCGCGTTTCAGATATGAAAATAGGATAACTAACTTGTCAGCTGTCACCCTCGAAAAAAATAATCATAAGAAAGTAAGAGCAGCTAATTGATGGAGTATCTATAGAGAATTTTAATACTCTCTTCGTTTCATATTATAAGAATATAAGTGTTTTGAGTAAAGAATAGAAAAAAAAAGAGAGAAGAATTGGTGTGTTTTATTCCATAAATAATGAACTCCTTATATAGTGATACAATGAGAAGGTTTAGCTTGGAGACCAAGTACAAGTAAATCTTGGTGAGCAAGACTTCCTATAATCGACATCACAATAAATGTAAATATAACACTTCCCATTGATGTCTATTATGCGCGTAAGATGCTGCCTCATTAAAAACTTCACCAAGAAAACCCAATGGAAAAAACCATGGTTAAAGGAAAAAGAGTGCAGCGCGCAATTACTTCTCCTCATGTGTACAGATCCTTGAGACGACGTAATCCGATAAGATGAACCAACTTCTTGAACGTAGCAGTGGGTAGCGCCTTGGTGAATAAGTCAGCCAAATTGTCGCTTGAACGAACTTGAACAACACGAACATCACCATTCTTCTGCAGATCATGAGTGAAAAAGAATTTTGGTAGAATGTGCTTTGTCATGTCTCCTTTGATGTATCCATCTTTGAGTTGAGCGATACATGCAGCATTGTCCTCATACATGACTGTAGGGTCTTTTTCCCCCGTAGATAGACCACAATCTTCTCGTATATGTTGAATGACTGATCTTAGCCATACACACTCGCGACTAGCTTCATAAATGGCTAAAATCTCTGCGTGGTTGGAAGAAGTAGCTGCAATGGTTTGCTTCATCGAACGCCAAGAGATAGCAGTTCCACCACAAGTAAACACATATCATGTTTGTTATCTAGCATTGTGGGGATCAGACATGTACACAGCATCTGCAAAACCAATCAAATCTTCTATTGATGGATTAGGAAAAAATATACCCATGTCTTTCGTACCTTGAAGGTAACGAAGTATATGTTTTATCTCATTCCAATGCCTACGAGTTGGGCATGAACTAAACCTTGCCAATAGATTCACTGCAAATGATATATCAGGTCTTGTAGGACTGGCAAAGTACATTAATGCCCCTATTGCACTTAAGTATGGTACTTCAGGACCAAGAACTTCTTCATCCTTTTCTCTAGGGCGGAAGGGATCTTTATTCACATCGAGTGATCTTACAACCATTGGACTTAGTCCTGGGATTTTTAACCGAACCGACCGGTCCGAACCGAACCGAACCGAGAATCGTGCGGTTCGGTTCACATTCGGTTATGAAGAAGAAACCGATTGGCAGTTATTTAAATTACATTCGGTTACTGCATCGGTTCGGTTCGGTTCACTTATTCCGATCGGTTATCCGAAATTAACCTAAGTATATATACCTTAAACCTAATTGTCGGCTAATCTAAATCGATTAACCTAATCTCTTTTCTCTTTTCTCTTTCTCTCAAACCCGAGTCGCCATCTTCTTCGAACCCAAGCTGAAACCCTATTAATCCTTTCTTCTTCGTTTGATTCTGACCAGAAGGTAAGATCTTCTTCACTTTGAGAGAGTTTTATGTCGATTTTGAGCTTGGGTTCGGTGTTTAAGATTGTTTTGGGATTTAGGGTTTTTTCTTGAAATCGATTTTGAGCTTGGGTTCGTTATGGGTCACATGAAGAGTCGATTGTCGTTGTAATAGGGGGTTTATTGTTGATTTATGTTTAAGATTCGAGATGGATATTTGATTTAGTGTTTATGTGGAAATCGATATGTTTATATTTTTTGTGTTTGGGTTTTGAGATGAGTTGATTTAATTTTAACAAACATTACTCTCTGTTCTCTAACTGAACGAGGCTTATTCTTGTTTATGCAGATGTCAGGATTTGAAGACAATGATGAGATACTTGGAGATGGAACTGAATCACACGCTACTGGAAGGAAAAGATCGGCTACAGAGAGATCAAGTACTGATCATCCTCCGGTGGCAAAGAAAAGACAAGCTCACAGGGCACCAGTGTGGGAACACTTCATTCAAAATGAAGATAATCTGAGCGTCTGCAAATGTCGCTACTGTGGACAGCAGATCGGATGTGACAGCAAAAAGAATGGGACAAGCGCAATGAACAACCATATTGGCCGCTGTGGGAAGCAGCCGGGTTTAGGAACTGATGGTAGTGGGGTCCTTACTGCTGTTACCTATGATGCAACATTGTTTAGGAGATCAGTGAATGAGATGATTGTGTTGAATGAGCTGCCTTTTTCTTTTGTGGAATCTGAGGGGTTTAGGAGATTCTGTCACAATGTCCTTCCCATGTATACGGTTCACTGCAGGAAAACAGCTACAGAAGATATCTTTGGGATGTTTATGTAGAGAAAGCAAGATTGAAGGAGTTGTTTTTCTCGGAGAAGAAGAGGGTCTCCTTAACCACTGACATTTGGACAGCTCCTACGACATCCTACAGCTACATGGTGGTCACAGCGCACTGGATAGATAGAAACTGGGATATGCAGAAAAGGATCATCAGTTTTAAACCTGTGACAGATCACAAAGGAGAGACCATTGCGGAGCATCTGAGTCAGTGTCTACACGATTGGGGAATCGAAAAGGTGTTCACGGTGACTGTTGACAACGCAAAAGGTAATGATAAGGCACTGCGTCTCTTCACTGAAGCTTGTAGGCAACTAGGACCTAATGCTCTGATCAAAGATGGTGCCTTATTGCATATGCGCTGTTGTGCGCACATACTGAACCTGATAGTCAGGGATGGTCTAGCTGAGGTGAAAGAGAGTGTTTCAGCTATTAGGAACG
Source organism: Raphanus sativus (assembly GCF_000801105.2). Classification (NCBI taxonomy): domain Eukaryota; kingdom Viridiplantae; phylum Streptophyta; class Magnoliopsida; order Brassicales; family Brassicaceae; genus Raphanus; species Raphanus sativus. The sequence continues at coordinate 19,060,920 of NC_079512.1, read as the reverse complement.
CAGTCAAATATGTCAGGTCATCTGGTCCAAGGCTTCAGTCTTTTCAGCTGAGGGTTACAACTGGAAACGTTAGTCGAGGAAGCTTATCTCTGGATTGTATCACACGGTGGAACTCCACCTATCTTATGCTATCATCCGCTCTCAAGTTTAGAGTAGCATTTGAGAGGTTATTGGCGGAGGATATACCGTATAATGAATACTTTAAGGAATCAGAAGAGAATGGAAGTAAAAGGATTGGGCCTCCAACCTTTCAAGGATGGAATGAAGTGCATAGGTAAATCAAATTCCTTAAGCTATTATATTTTTTTATTTAATACTCTTTACTAAATTAATTTTATTTACTAATGTGTATAGGTTAGTCAAATTCATGAAGCTGTTTTTTGGAAGTACTTTGGCATTTTCAGCATCGAAGACAGTGACCTCTACAAGCTGTTACAATGAGATTGTGATAATAGAGAGGAATTTGATAGCTCTGAGCAATAGCAGGGATGATCTTCTACGGTCGCAGGCAGGAGAGATGAGGACAAAGTTTGAGAAATACTGGGATGGGCTCATCAACATGAATCCGCTGGTCATTATTGGGAGTATCTTCGATCCTAGAAACAAGATGGTATTTCCATCTATTTGTTTCGACAAGCTATATGGCAAAGGAAGTGTGGAAAGTGAGCATCTGAGAACCTCGATCAAGGCACTGCTCAAGCAGCTTTATGAGGAGTATGTGCAGAAGATAGGTCCACCATCTCAAGGTGATAGTGGTGGAGGAAACATGAGTGATGATGGGGAAACAATTGCACTGTTTGAGATGTCTGATGACGAGGAGGAGTATGAGGGGAGGGATTCTTTATATTCTGAAATGGTTTCTAAGGCCGCAAATGAAGAGTCTTCTAGTGAGCTTGATATATATCTGATGGAAAGGCCTGTGCCAAGAAACTCAAACAAAATGGGGTTTGATTACAATGTTCTAGCATGGTGGAAGCGTAATTCTGTCAAGTTCCCAATATTATCAGAGCTAGCAAAGGATGTTCTTGCGATTCATGTTTCTTCTGTGGCTTCAGAGTCGGCTTTCAGTACCAGTGGGCGGATTCTGGATCCTTTCCGCAGTTGCCTCACGCCATATATGATTGAAGCACTGGTCTGCACACAACAATGGCTTCGGAATAATATCAGTGCAGAGAAAGTTGCTAGTTTGACTCAGATGTTTGAAGAACTTGATTTCCATGATTCTTTAGGTAATTGTTTTTGCATTTTACTCTTCTTTGCATATATCTCATGTATTTTTTGAAGATCATTGACTGTCTTTCACTCTTTCTCATTATGTAGAGACTCTACCACTACCAGACTCAGGAGAAGAAACAAACCCGTAGAGGTACATTCTGCCCTTTGTTACGTTAGTGCCTTTGTGTTTTAGTGTTCTGTTTTTAATTTTCTTAAAACTCTTATAACTTGCAGGTTCAGATTCGAGACTGAGGGGATGATGATGTGTTTTGTTTTTGGTCCCTCATTCTATTTTTTGGATGTTCTCAATCTTTTTTGAACTTTATGTTTGATGTATCTATGAATCTATGCCTCTTTAGATATGTGTTCATCACAAAGAGTTGTAGATTCATTAACAGAATGCTTGATTTTTTGGTTATGATGATTGAGAAAGGATGAATGTTATATGTTTATGTTGTTTCTTTTGTCAATGCACTAACGTTTTTTTGTTTTCTTTCAGGTGAAACCGAAAATAAGGCTAACCCGAAATTAACCGACTAACCGAAAATAACCGAAAATACCCGATTTTTTTCGGTTTTGATGTTTAAAAATTGAAATCGGGTATTTTCGGTTCTTAATTTCAATTCCAGAAAAAACCGAAAACCGAACCGACCCGAACCGATTTACAAATCGGTTATTTTCGACAGATTTTTCCATTACCGAACTAACCGAGAAACCGAAGTAACCGACCCGAACCGAACCGACTAACCAATTAAATTATAACAATTTGTGAAATTTCATTTATGAGCGACAATTGAGAAAAAGTCACTTAAGTAATTTCTCAATTAATATATAACTAGCACGGATATTAATTTTCAGTTTTAGTTTTTATTTATTTTTATAAATAGCATATTTGTAATATTTGATCGTTTTATATTGATTAAGCTAGGGATGAGTATTTGGGTATCCACTCGAATTCGCTTAAAATATATTCGGGTTTGATATTTTCGAGTTTTAAAATTCTATCTCTATTCGGGTATTTATAAATTTTGGTTTCGGTTTGATTTGGTTCTTTGCGGGTCTGATAACCTGTTTAAATTATTTTTAAATTTCCAAAATTTATATATTTTTAAATATACTTAAATATAAAAATATATATAACATGTAAATTTGAGTAATGTAAGCTAAAGTACCTAAATTAAAAATAGGTTTAACTTGAATATTTGAATGAAGAATAAATATATATTTTAAGTATTTTTTGTGTTTTGATTATTGTTTATCTACTTTAGATGTTTACTTTTGACTATTTTTTATATTTTAAATATTTTAAACAATTTAAAATAGCTTATATCTTGGATATTAACTCGAAAATAGCTAGCATATTGAAGTATATAAATAAGATTTAAATAAATTTGAATATCCGAAATTCATTCGTTCGGATAAAGTTTGGTTATGGTTCTCTAGATACCAAAATGGTAAATCTGTTTGGATATTATCTAGTTTCGGTTCAAATTTTGGTAATATTTTTTCGTTCAGATTTGTTAAATAAAGATTTGATATTATAATTTCCATGAATTGTTTGTCCAATAAAAATGTATTTTTTTTTGAATTTGACATTGATTTAATTGAGAAGTTAATTAAGTGTATTTAATTCAAATTTAATTTTAGAAAACACATTAATGTAAGTGGAATAGACAAAGCATTAAAATATGAAATATTATTTAATTGTGTATTTAATTCAAATTTAATTTTGGAATACACATTAATCAAAGTGGAAAAGACAAAGCATTAAAATATGAAATATTATTTAACATCAGTGACATGGAAATGTAAATAACATTGAAAAACAAGGAGTATTGTATATGAGTACTTCTCTTTTAATAATATAGATAGTATTTTAATAATTAGAAAAATAGAATTAAATAATATTTTAAATTTGTAATATATTTTTTGTTACTATATTATTTAATGTTTTATTTGAATATATTTACTTTAATGATGATGTATTAATTATTACCATATTATAAAAAGTTTACCAAAATACAAATCAACAATAAATGTATATTCATATCACAATTAGCCACAAATCATGTCATAATTCTAGTGTATCGTGTCAACTTTTTTAATGTGAAATTGTTTATAGAAAATACAAATATGCAAACTTAAAAAATCACTTCTTAAATAATGTCTAAGGGATTACAAAGTTAAATAATCAAATTTAGATTATAAATGTAAATAATTGATATTAATATATCATTTACTTCTGTAAAGCAAATATCGATGTTAAATTGCATCATTTGTTAAAATTGAGATATGTAATCCAGTTTTTTTTACTAACATGTTAGCTAGTTTTGATGAACCCTTTTGTGCCATATGTAAATTAGGCCGGATTATGTATTAACAATTCTTAGTCTAGTTCTCCACCTTAAAACGGTTCTAGGGATGTTATCTTCTAATAATGTTGACAATTCTTAGGCCGGATTATGTATTAACAATTCTTAGTCTATTTCCCACCTTTTGTGCCAGATGATAAATGTTCGAACAACTCGACTAATAAAACTACTGTCTAATTATCAGTCCAAGGTTATAAATGTTGCGACCACACTACATGGGAAAGGGATCACTTCAGTACTTGCATATGAGTAGTGGCCCCAGACTCAACGTTGTCAAAACTGAAAAAAAAAAATCCTTGATACGGCAACTCATTCTCAACCCTAGGAGCCCACAAATACTCGGGAACACACTCGCGTTTCAGATATGAAAATAGGATAACTAACTTGTCAGCTGTCACCCTCGAAAAAAATAATCATAAGAAAGTAAGAGCAGCTAATTGATGGAGTATCTATAGAGAATTTTAATACTCTCTTCGTTTCATATTATAAGAATATAAGTGTTTTGAGTAAAGAATAGAAAGAAAAAAAGAGAAGAATTGGTGTGTTTTATTCCATAAATAATGAACTCCTTATATAGTGATACAATGAGAAGGTTTAGCTTGGAGACCAAGTACAAGTAAATCTTGGTGAGCAAGACTTCCTATAATCGATATCACAATAAATGTAAATATAACACTTCCCATTGATGTCTATTATGCGCGTAAGATGCTGCCTCATTAAAAACCTCACCAAGAAAACCCAATGGAAAAAACCATGGTTAAAGGAAAAAGAGTGCAGCGCGCAATTACTTCTCCTCATGTGTACAGATCCTTGAGACGACGTAATCCGATAAGATGAACCAACTTCTTGAACGTAGCAGTGGGTAGCGCCTTGGTGAATAAGTCAGCCAAATTGTCGCTTGAACGAACTTGAACAACACGAACATCACCATTCTTCTGCAGATCATGAGTGAAAAAGAATTTTGGTAGAATGTGCTTTGTCATGTCTCCTTTGATGTATCCATCTTTGAGTTGAGCGATACATGCAGCATTGTCCTCATACATGACTGTAGGGTCTTTTTCCCCCGTAGATAAACCACAATCTTCTCGTATATGTTGAATGACTGATCTTAGCCATACACACTCGCGACTAGCTTCATGAATGGCTAAAATCTCTGCATGGTTGGAAGAAGTAGCTGCAATGGTTTGCTTCATCGAACGCCAAGAGATAGCAGTTCCACCACAAGTAAACACATATCATGTTTGTTATCTAGCATTGTGGGGATCAGACATGTACACAGCATCTGCAAAACCAATCAAATCTTCTGTTGATGGATTAGGAAAAAATATACCCATGTCTTTCGTACCTTGAAGGTAACGAAGTATATGTTTTATCTCATTCCAATGCCTATGAGTTGGGCATGAACTAAACCTTGTCAATAGATTCACTGCAAATGATATATCAGGTCTTGTAGGACTGGCAAAGTACATTAATGCCCCTATTGCACTTAAGTATGGTACTTCAGGACCAAGAACTTATTCATCCTTTTCTCTAGGGCGGAAGGGATCTTTATTCACATCGAGTGATCTTACAACCATTGGACTACTCAAAGGATGTGCTTGATCCATAGAAAATCGTTTAGCCACCTTTTCTGTGTAAGTTTCTTGATGCACTAAGATTCCATTCTTGAGGTGCTCAATTTGTAGTCCCAAACAAAATCTTGTTTTTCCTAGATCATTCATCTCAAATTCTTTTTTCAAGTATTCCATTGTATGTGAGATCTCTTCAGGAGTTCCAATGATGTTCAAATCATCAATATACACTGCAATGATAACATATCATTTTTCAAATCTCTTTATAAAGATGCATGGACTGATGGGATCGTTTTTATAGCCTTCTTTCAACAAATACTCACTTAGACGATTATACCACATACGTCCTGACTGTTTCAGTCCATAAAGAGATCGATTTAACTTTATGCTATAACTTTCTCGAGAATTAGAATTTTCTGCTTCAGGCAGTTTAAATCCTTCAGGGACTTTCATGTAAATATCAGTATCCAGTGGGCCATATAAGTAAGCTGTGACTACATCCATTAAGCGTAAATCAAGTCATTCCTTTATCGCCAGAATGATAAGGAACTTGAATGTAGTAGCATCCACCACAGGAGAGTATGTTTCCTCATAATCAATTCCGGGTATTTGTGAAAATCCTTGAGCAACTAAACGTGCTTTGTATCTCACAACCTCCCCGTTTTCATTTATCTTTCGTACAAAAACCCATTTATAACCCACTGGTTTCACACCTTTAGGTGTACGGACTACAGGTCCAAAAACTGCTCTCTTTGCAAGAGATTTTAATTCAGCATCTATTGATTCTTTTCATTTTGGCCAATCACTTCTTCGTGTACACTCTTCAATAGATTTTGGTTCATGATCTTCATCCATAAAATCAACTGCTACTTTGTATGTAAAAATATCATCGACGTCGATTTGATTTCGGTTCCATTTTGTTCTAGACATGACAAAGTTGGTTGAGATCTCTTCATTATCAGGTACCTGAATTTCCTTTGGTGTCATGTTCTCTTCTGGAGATTTTTCATTCGTAGTTATTACCTCGATTTCATTATTGCCAATTTCTACTCCTTTTCTTTTTCGAGGATTTTTATCTTTAGAACCGACAGGTCTACCACGCTTCAGGCGTGTCTTAGACTCATTAGCAGGTTGATTTTGTCCTTCTTGGACATTCATTCTAACTGGAGCATTTACAGCTGGGATATGTGACATGGTCACTTTCTTTGGGTCAGTAAATGCATATGGCAACTGGTTTGCTAAGCTTTGTAAATGAATTATCTTTTGGACTTCTAAGTCACATTCTTTAGTTCGAGAATCAAGATAAGATAATGATAATTCATTACAGTTAATATCTTTTCCCAACTGTTTATTCTCTTCCCCTAATGTTGGAAAAACAGACTCATTAAAATTACAATCTGCGAATCGGGCCTTAAATAAATCCCCTGTGGATGGCTCTAAATACTTAGTGATTGATGCAGAATCATATCCAACATATATTCCTAACCTCCTTTGAGGTCCCATTTTAGTTCGCTGTGGTGGAGCAATTGGAACATATACTGCACATCCAAAAATCTTAAGATGGAAAATATTTGGCTCTTGACCCATAATCAATTGTGATGGGGAGAACTGATGATTACTCGTTGGCCTTATGCGAATCAATGCTGCTGCATGTAATATAACATGCCCCTATGCAGAAACTGAGAGTTTTGATTTCATAAGCAATGGTCTAGCAATCAACTGGAGACGTTTAATTAACGATTCAGCTAAACCATTTTGTGTGTGAACATGTACTACAGGATGTTCAACACTTATTCCAATAGACATGCAATAATCATTAAAAGCCTGAGACATGAATTCACCAGCATTGTCTAGGCGCATTGCCTTTAAGGGAAAATCTGGAAAGTATGCTCGTAATTTGATCAACTGAGCAAGCAGTCTCGCAAACGCCTGGTTGCGAGTTGATAGCAAAGAAACATGTGACCATCTTGTTGATGCGTCAATAAGAACCATAAAATATCTGAAGGTTCCACATGGTGGGTGAATCGGTCCACAAATGTCTCCTTGAATACGTTCCAGAAAGTTTATTGATTCATAAATTATCTTGGCTGGTGAAGGCCTTATAATCAATTTTCCTTGAGAACAAGCAGCACATGAAAAATCATTGGGAAGAATCTTCTGGTTATTCAGTGGATGCCCACATGAATTTGTGATTATTTTTCGCATCATTGTTGAACCGGGATGGCCTAACAGGTCATGCCAAACAGTAATGTTTTCAGTAAACTTCTGGTTTACAATGGCATTTGCCTCAATTGTACTAATCTTAGTGTAATACAATCCAGTGGAGAATGCTGGTAGTCTTTCTACTACTTTCTTAGAGCCATGGATAATACTTGTAATATGAAGAAATTCAATATTTTCTTCATTTATTTTCTCAATATGATATCCATTTCTGCGAATATCTTTGAAACTCAATAAGTTTCTTTGAGACTTAGGAGAATATAATGCATCAACTATTTCAAGTTGTGCTTCCATTGGAAGTATTATTTTTGCTTTGCCAAAGCCTTCAATTATTTTTGCACTTCCTGTTATAGTGCTCACACTTGCTTCTCTATTTATCAAATGAGAGAAATATTTCTTATTTTTCAGAATTGTGTGACTAGTTGCACTGTCTGCCAAGCATAAATCTCCACCATCCATTTCTATTCAAGTAAATAAATAAAATAAATTATAATCTCATAAAATAATAAAATATATTAAATTCATTAATGCAAAAGAAACAACACCATAATAAATAAAAATCAAAAGCCAAATAATTAAAAGCTCATAAATAAATAAAAACAAAGCATCTCTTTAATAGTTATTGTCGATCACTTTTTCTCTTCGTCAATGAGAAAATCGGAAATGTCAAGGTGAGTGGCATCAACCATATCAAAGTCTCCCTCTCCACCTTCGTACACCATATTTGTTTCTACATTCTTTCCCTTTTGTTTCACTGATTTTTGATACAGGTCAACAAGATGCTTTGGTGTACGGTACGTACGAGCCCAATGGTCTTTACTTCCACATTGGTAGCATTCAGTTGCTTGTTTGTTACCATCCTTGTTTTCCCACTTCTGGTGAGAGTTAGAGTTCTTAAAAGAAACTCCTCGGACTCGAATTTGACCATATCCACGTCTATGTGTATCTCCACGACCATGTCCACGACCACGACCGCGACCATGAGTGTAGCCATTTCTGCGGCCAGTGTTGTTCTGTTCAGTCACATTCGCTTCAAGGAATGGAACAGAACCAGTTGGACGTAGTCCATGATTTTTCATCAAAAGCTCATTGTTTTGCTCAGCCACAAGGAGACAAGATATAAGTTGAGAATACTTCTGGAATCCCTTTTCACGGTATTGTGTCTGCAGGACAAGATTATTTGCATGAAAAGTAGAGAATGTCTTCTCTAACTTATCAGCTTCCGTGATTTTCTCTCCACATAACTCCAATTTGGAGGTAATTTTGAACAAGGCTGAGTTGTACTCACTTACAGACTTAAAGTCTTGTAACCTCAGATGTGTCCATTCATACCGAGCTTTAGGTAAAATCACAGTTTTCTGGTGATCATACCTTTCCTTTAAGTTTTTCCAAAGGATTTGCGGATCTTTCACTGTCAAGTACTCATTCTTGAGATCTACATGGAGGTGATGACGAAGGAGTATCATAGCTTTTGCTTTATCTTGGCTTTCAGCTTTATTTTCTTCTAGGATTGTAGCTTCAAGTCTCTTTGCACTAAGGGAAAATTCGGCATCTAATGCCAAGCCAAGTAATTGTTTCCAGTGATATCAAGAACTTCAAATTCAAGACTAGTAAACTTTGACATAGTTCACTATTGGCTTGGTAGAGCTTCGTGCTGATAACGTGTTTTGAGTAAAGAATAGAAGAGAAGAGAAGAGAGGAATTGGTGTGTCTTATTCCATGAATAATGAACTCCTTATATAGTGATACAATGAGAGGGTTTAGCTTGAAGACCAAGTACAAGTAAATCTTGGTGAGCAAGACTTCCTATAATCGACATCATAATAAATGTAAATGTAACAATAAGTAGTTTAAGAAAAAATTGTTTGTTCAAAATATAAGTAGTTGGATGGAGTATCTATAGAAAAAAATTATTATTCTATGCAACTTTATTTTTATTGGGTTTAGTAGTTTTTATTATTCTTTACATAAAAATTTACTTCCTGTGTAAACATTTAATCAACCCTCAATCAAACTTTTAGGGGGTGTATTCAACCGAGAGTTTCAGGTGATTTGTATTAAAATGACAAATCTACTGTTATTCAAACATGAATTTTAAAAATTCATTTAAAATCCACTGTTATTGAACTTGACATTTCGTAAAGTACTCTAAAATCTAATGTTCGTGAAAATATTTTAAGTTGTGGAATTTTTAAGTTTTGAGGTGATTTTAGGGTGTTTGGGTAGAGTTTCTTAGTTAAAAATAATAAAACTCAAATCTCATTGTTTTAAGTGATATTCTAAAGTAGTTTAACAAAAATCACATAAATCTCTGCAACTTATTAAAATCATCTAAAACTCCATTAAAAATCAAATCACATCAAATGTTAAATTGAATACATCTTTAGTTTTTTTATGTCAACAATCAAACCTTTAGTTTAAGTAATTTTTGAATGTATACTTTATTTTATAAATTACCTATGTGCTACTTATACTTGGTGAAATGTTATCGATATTCTTAACATATATAACTTTTAACTATATACTTTATTTTCTAAATTACCTATGTGTTTTATACTTGGTGAAATGTAATTAATCGATATCCTTAACATATATCATCATCAGAGCACCTCACCTCTAATGAAAGATTTTAAAATTGAGATCCTTATATTATATATATGTATAAGTATACAAAAATATCATTGATTTTCTCAGTAACAATTATCATTATTTTAAGATATACAACCTCTCTCATTAAATTCTAAATTCAAGATCGTTCACGTAGCTTTTGTTACTCCAAACATATATTTATCTTTCCTAGGACCCCCTCTTCATGATATACTATTCAGAATTTGTTGATCTAAGCTTGCACCAACAATAAGAAGATAAACGAAGAAAACATAGAATTTAGAGTCTAATCCACGTTAGAGGTAGATGAAAAGACAATAGAAGTTTTGTTGTCAGCAATAACTACCTTATATACTTCCTCTGTTTCATATTTTAAGTAGTTTTAAAAAAAAAATTGTTTTAAAATATAAATAATTTTCACATATTTAGGTAACTTTTACATTTATTGAATATGTTTTGGCCAATCAAATAATGTCGGTTTTTTTTAATTGGCTAAACTTATTAATTAAATATTATTTTTAAAAAGTAATAATTTTTAAAATATTTGTACTTTTAGTCTAAACTACTTACATTGTGAAACAGAGAGAATATATATTTGGTTATCAATGAAGAGTCGTTGTATGTTTTATTTTGTTTCTTCGAGAGTTCGAGTCATTGTTATTTGTTACATGGATTTGAATTTGTCTCAATAAATCTGTCATTCTTTTTAGTAACATATAAATCTGTCATTCAATTAGGAGTGGAAAGCTGTCTTTCACTTAATCTTGTCTTGCTCTCAAACACCCGAACATGTCTCTGGATACATATTATGCATCATTGATGATGCTATCCCGAGATCAGTTGCGGTTGACATTTATTTCCATTTACAAAGGTTTGACTTTTAGTGGCTGCATAGGTTTGACTTTTTAGATATATTTGTTAGTCATATACTTCCTCCTATTTACAAAAAAATGGTGTGTTGCTACATTTCATATATATTAAGAAACTTTCAAGTTTATTTAATATGCATTGTTTAATACATCCATAAATTATTTTAAATGAGTATAATACAAAGTTATTAGTTTTAGGTAAAGATGTGATGTGAAAATTAGTTTAAGAAGTAGCATCCAAAGCAATTTCTGTGTATGTGTGTACATATGTTGTCAAATAATACCCAAAGTAACTGATAATAATGTTAAGTTATTTTCTTTTGACGATAAGCATTTACTTGGTGAAAGAAACAAAAGCTAAAATATTTAACAGCATTTTTATGCTATTGGCATTTTCTAGGCTTTTAAGCATTTGACTTATTTCTAAACTACGTAAAAATATTTAAACTTATATTGCAGTATCATGACTTTTATCTTCAAAGAGACGTGCTTTTCGCTTGGAGCCATGTCCTTCTAATAACTCTGAAGCATGCTTGTTTACACAGGTCCACGTACGTATCTACGCTTCAGTTTAGCTTTTGGCATTTGATTTTTGGTTTGGTTTCGGTTTAGTTAATTTTTTGGTTTTTTAGATCTTCGATTCTAGAAATTTAAAATCTTTTAGGATATTTTAAAAAATCGGTTCGGTTATTTCGATTTTTTATTCAGTTGGATAATAAAGTTAGGAATCAGCTTATATATGAAGGTAATATCAATTCTCATTAGTTCTAGTTGGTTTCAGTTAATTTGGATTAACAAAATTAAGTTTTCAGATTAAGTATCATATTTTTGGGGGGTTTTCAGATAACAGTTTAGATAGTTCAGATAATCGAAAATACTTTGGATAAAAATAATTTGTTTTCCAGATATTTCGACATGTAAATAATATTTTAAATTATTTAAATATCATTTGGTTCTGACTTTCAGTTCTAGAAATATAAGATCCAATAGTATATTTGTTCTTTTATTTTTGACAATAAAAGTCTATTATATTATTCAAACTTAAGGTTGTCTGAGTAACCGCACCAGAATAGAACAACTAGCAAAATAGAGTACTCTATGAAAAGACCTTGCCATCTCCACTAGTATAATTGTTCTGCTTTTAGAAAACTTGCTATTTTCTATAACTTATATAATTATGTTCTCCATCTAGTGAAATCCATATCTATGTACTATATTTCAAGATATGTTCTACAGAGTCTAGAGTACTAGTAAATAATCTTTCTTGTGTATATTATTCAATGTTTTACGGATCATAATATAGTACGAACGGGTAATCTGATCATCATTGTATCTTATACATGTATTGTTTTTTTAGAAACTTTTTATACAAAACAGTAAACTATTGAAGTGGTTGCGTACAATGATTTGGTGATAGGCGAAATCACTTTTGTAAGTGAATATTAATATTAGTTGGCAAAATTTTGCAAATCATATAAAATTATGCCTAATTTTGACATTTTGGTGCTAATAAGAAAAGATAATGCATCCCTATCGTGAGTGAGCAAAGCATATATTATATACCTGCGCAATATAATTCCATATATACTAACATAAATTATATAACCGATTCTCTATTTTTTAAAGCTCAACAACCATATTATAAATATAGATATACTACTTCAAGACAGCGTAAACATTGTTTATTTCAAATACCAAAGAGAACATTTTTTAACATCAACTTCAGGCTCAATAGGACAACTCACATAAGTACGTAAAACCAAGTTGTGGTAAGAAAATCTAAGAAATAACATATAGAGTCACAGACTCCATTTATATAACAAATTCCACTAGTAGCATCTTCATATTTTCAAATGATTTAAAATATGAAAATCGTCTCAGATTGGTTAACTGATACACTCTCCCAAGCTAAATGCAGTCATGGCGTCGAAAATGTGAAGTATCGCGACAGATATTAAGAGACCAATTTTTATATATAGGGTGCTCAAGATCAAGACTAACAAGATCAATGCAGTAGAGTGAAGAGCTTCACGTGAAAGAGTTTGAGCGTTGTTTGGATGAAAATAGATGATAATATGATAGCTTAACAAAATGATGCTATTTCGAATTTCCTTAACAAATCCAAATAAGGTTTACAAAACTTTTTACGAACCCCTACAACAAGAAAGTACTTGACTACGTCTGCAACAACTTGAGATCTAAGAGTTAATATAACTCACCATCCAACAACGAAGATTCTAGGATTTCTACATCCACGGATTTTTCTTCGCTGATTTTGAGCTCAATCCAGAGCTTGTTTTCTGGAACACAACAAAAGCTAAAGTTAACATATGTCGTCTCAACTTCAACTTTCATTCACCTCCTTGTAATTCATACACTGTTTTATCAGACCTTACACAAAATGGCACAACAGAATATAATTCCTAGGAACATTATACACAAAAGTGATAGTTTCCTTTGCTATCCTGTCAGCTGCCTTGTCGTCTCAGTGTAGCTACTAAAGTCGAAACGCAACTGATACGGACTTGCTAACTAAAATAGGTCCAACATCAATAAGTAAATAAGGAGGATTCTAAATTATTTTCTAAAATTATTTTCAGGTGCTTACTTACCAGTTTCAGCTTCTTTGCTCTACCAAGAATCCTGTTCTTTTGAGGTTTCAGCTTGTATATCCGAACCATTCAATGGTGACTCGTGGAAACCTGATGAAAAAAGCAGTGGCATTTACCCAAAAATCTACGTGGAATCAATGCATCAATTATCCGTCTGTGGTAAAGAAATTAAAAACTCACCTCTTCGAAATGTGTGAGCTTGAAATTTTTCTTCCCAATCTCTGTCCGCCTGACCCGATCATAACCTTTGCCATCCGTCTCTACAAACCTGGAACGTAAAACATAAAAGATTGACTCTTGTAGTCACCGTTCAAGGCTTACACTTACAAGAATCCTTCGTACCTCTAGTAAGAGAGTTTGTACATAAGGCAGTTCAACATTGTTGGTGTGGCCTCAGAATCAATTCGGTATTGCCCATCTCTCTTTTGAAAAGAAATTAAGAGGTAACCAAGTACATATTCGAAGTCTTTAAAACCATTGAGCCATCACAGCTTGTTGCTAGGCAAAAAAAAAATTAAAAGTACGCCACCTCCAACACGCACCATCCACAGAAACTTGTTAATATCATCACTTGAGTAACCAATAACACCTGATGTAATGATTTTCAAATCAGAGAATATACTTGAGAGATAATACACAAAGATAACAATGTCACGAACCAGAAAAACATACCACCAAAGACGACAAGAACGTATTTCACATCAAAGGAGTTGAATATTTCCCATGCCGCCTTTTCTGGAGATGACAGTGCAGTGCCAACAGTTGCAATGTGAGTATTGTTCCAGGTGTTGTTGTCGACAACAACAGTTCTGTTAGCCATAGCTGTCCTTTGATAACCATAGTCCCACCATGATGCCACACCTATATGATTTTGTTTTCGCAAACCAAACACAGGCAACTTCATATATCAAAGACAGCCTATACATTTAACGAAGCAGTCTTCCTAGGATCTACGAAGGGACTTGTTATTGTTGTCAAAAAGTTACTTTGTCATCCACGTCAGTATTATGGCTTAACCACGCATAAGACTCTCTGAATTCATCAAAGACATGTAGGCCATCGTGCGATTGAGATGTCAATACTATTGATGGAGCTGTGTATGCTTCTGCAGCTGCCCAAACACAATGAATCTACAAAAATAAAAACAAAGGTATGCGTTTGAAAGTGTTAGCATTTGTATTTTTAAAGAAATCGGATGAACAGACTTTGTAGCAAATTCAACTAAACGATGCACCAATGCTAAATAAATGGCATTAGAAAACCAAGCAAGAGCATAATATTAGAAGACATAACCATGATTTTCTATGAACTTAATTTGTTGTTCAGAGCAAATCCGAAACATCACTTGAAGAAAGATTCCACGAATACGAATGGTATAACATACCATGGCCAAAAGAGCAGTAGTTGAAGCTGATAGTCCTGCACCGGAGCCCTTAACTTCCTGTTAAAATGCAAATAAATACTGTTGGACCAACCGGTACTTGAATTCACCAGAGAGATAATGTTAGGCAAAAGAAAAACCTTGGTCAAAAGGTAAGTTGCCCATGATGCAAAAGCTGAAAATACAGGTGCAGTGAAGACACAAATAGTCTCTACTGACAGAGGAATATTTTAGTGAATTCAAGACACTGTGGCAGACAGATGCAAAATGTTAAAACTTTCAAACTACCCATACGTGTATATCAAACTATTGCTGTTTTCAGTGAAACTACACTCACCACCAGATGGTTCCAGCAGTCACTGTTAACCCAGTCCTTCAATCACACGGCCAAGAGGATACCTAAAGTCAAAAGAGACAACAAAATAAGTAAAAAAATACTATTGAATATAACCCGATCCGAAAATTACCAGGTACGATCATCAAACCAATTCCATTCATCTACAAGAACTGAAATAAACAATAAGAAGAGAAAATAAGAGAACTAGCCCACGCAGCAAAAAAACTAACTATATCCTGGATACAAAAAAGAGAGGGAACCTGAGCGACTCTGTAGTTGAAACTAAGGATCAAACTCATGAATCATACTTTCATACCTGAAAATAAATCAACAAACGTTACCGAGAAAACAAAAGTATACTCATTTCTTAAGTAGAAATGAGATGACTAGCAAGTCTCTGATTGAACACCACAAAGCTAAACTGAAAAATATCCATACTGAGAATTGAACACATGTCAAGTGTTAGTTCCCTACACTCTCATCTAATAAAGCTCTCCGTCTTTTATTGTCGCAACCAAACCAACCCAAACCGCAGTTGACTTTGCAGACCGGTATTCTCGGTTTTAATAAGGTCTCCGTCTCGTCAATCAACTATGTTAACTTAGGCATTCTCGGTTCAAATCGGTTTAGCACCATTGAACTGCTATCAAAGCTATACATTTTTAGGAGTTTGTTCTCTTCATCAACTTCACACTAGTAAGTAGGAATGGAAGTACATACAAAGTGCCTTTAAACAATCACACGAAACAACAACAAAAAAAAAAAGAGAGAAGAATGACAAAGACAACCGGGGGTTCCCTTTTACAAACAAGGTCTAGATACTACCGCTTACAGACCAAAACACAAGTATTGATTTTGCTTGCAAGCGAACACTATAACCGTTTTGATAAAATATCGCTCAACTTGAACGGTTTCATTTGTTCGTTTTCACTTCTTTATGATCAACAGGAGAGACATGTATGTTTCAATGCCCATGCTCTGAAGTCTAAACCATGAGGAAGCAGGCTCTCTAAAAACGAGCACAAGACGAATATCCAACTTCTTAAGCAAATAAGTTAGAGTCTATTTGCTCCACGTTTGGGAAGATTTGTCTGAGCACAGCAACGTAAACAGAAGACTTGGCCTGAGAAGAGACGAGATAGACAACACCAAAAATGAATATACTTGAACTAGATATAAGCCAAAATTTATCCAAAGTGAATTGGTACCTTTTCACAACTTCCCAGCAAGAGAAACTACTAATCTAAACAAGATACTGGGTCTCAACCAAATAAACAAAAAGACAGATGCAGAAGACCACTTCAACTTATGTTCCTTAATGCAGTAGAAGATTTATCTAGATAGCTATGGGTATGGGATCATATGCGTATCACCAAAGTTATAAAATCCTATAATAATAATGCATGACACAAGTGACTGAAAGAACTCGACTTACACAAGGGTTATTTTCGAGGTAGATAGTGGTAAGCTTATCTTTAGAGCCTGCAACAGCTTCTGTGATTGCTTCAAGTGATTCTATCTGGTTGTCATTAAGCCATAAATCTTCCAGCCTACAGATTAAGGTAAAAGACAGGATGTAAAGAACAAAGAAAAATCACCAAAAGACAAAAAAAAAAGGGTCTGAAGCAAGGGAAAAGTGAAATACTTTGTGAGGCTCTGAATGTCATCAACTGATGTGAGCTTGTTGTTCGACACGTCCAATACCCGCAGGTTAACCAATGCACTCAACCCTTCCATTTTTGAGATACCATTATGGCTCAAATATAACTCTTCAAGAGCAACACAGTCCTGGGAACATATTTTTTCAATGCATCAGATTTAATAAAAATGATGGTGTAAGAGTATCTGCATAGAGGTAAAAACAACACACACACCTCAAATCCTTTCATAGAGGTCAACCGATTGCTCTGCAAGCTAATCTTTCTAATACAATTGAGCCCACACAAGTTCACAACTTTGATACGGTTTCTTCCAAGCCACAGTTCCTCTAACTTTGTCAAATTCTCCATATTCTCCATTACCTGAATAAACCTCAAAAGAAATTCATATTCAAATTTCTGAAGCATTGTAAAACAACAAAGGAGGGGACAAACTACAAACCCGCAATCTATTAGACCCCAGCTCAAGAATCTGCAAGTCATGCAAATGTTCAATCTCCATAATCTTGTTGACCTCATTCTTAGACACATAGAGTTCCTTCAATGTGCTAGAGGCCTTTGATAATCCTTCCAACGAAGTGATTTCGTTGAACGATACATCAAACACCAAAAGCTTTGAGAATATGCTTATATCTGGTACTTTTGCTAGCTTGTTATCTCTGAGAATCAGCTCCTGCATATTATAATGAAGATCAATCAATCTCAGAACATTTATTCACCATTTACAAAGCAATCATAAGATTCACAGAATCAGAGAGTGAGGAATCAATCATCACCTCGAGATCGGACAAGGCGTCCCAGCGAGAGAGAGGCTCGACGGCGGAATCTTCGATTAGGTTTTGGCGAAGAGAAAGCTTCTTGAGCGCAGAGAGGTGAGCGATCCTCGAGTCCAATTCCGATAGGCGGTTCGCCGTAAGGTCGAGCTCGGTTAGCGTCGGCGGTAATTCGACTCCGTCGAGACTGTGGAGCTGGCAGCTAGTGAGATCGAGAACATCGCCTGAATCATCGATCTCCATCGGTGCTTCACTGTTCATGGCTTATTTTCTGGTTCAAGCTCCTCAGGACGACGACGAGGTGCTTCGTGGGGGAACTTGGTTCTAAGCTAATTTCTCCTAAGCTCGAAACGTCGCCGTTTGGCGTAATAGTAACTTCGTTACCGGTAGGGTTGTCATGCTGGGCCTAAAGCCCATGCACATGTGCTGAATAATGGGCCTACGAGCTGACTCGTTTTTTTTTTCCCTTGCAAATTTGAAATTCTGTTAAGCCGAATTTAAAAGTTAAATTTAAAACGAATCAACATTTAGATGTCAATGTTGAGTTCCAACCAATCAAGAAACCAAAAAAAAAATACATCTTGCAATCATTTTCAGTATAGAAAGATACATCTTGTAACCATTTTGTTAGCATATAAAGGACACATCTTGTAACCAATTTATAGATTCAAGATTTTAAAATTTTGTGACAGAAAAAAGAAAAAGATTTCAAAATTTTATCCAACACAACTAATATTTAGATAGGTAGAGTCAACACTACATTCCTACTCACACAACAGACATCGCAAGCACATTGGAACTAACTCATCACCATAAGTTTATCATCTACGATTTGCTTGGAACACTCTGCTATACCAAATAGAATGCAAAACCATCAAATGTATTATATACATTTTCCCCTTTAAAAAGAATTTATCACACACAGACAAAAATCATAAAATGTATTAACAGTGAACTTTAACAGAACGAGTACTGGAAACAACAGGCTCGGAGCTCTTTTGCAGCTCTGGTTTGCTTCTCAAGCATAATATGTTTTAGGAAAAGTTTATCTATTTCAGTTTAAAACACAAACGTTACACACATGATGTACAAAAGCTTTTTCTTTGAATAAATTTAACATTATATTCAAAAAAAAAAACACTTTAACAGAACAAAAAAAGAACAATAATGTAGTAATAAAAATACAAATAAGAAAATATACAAGAAAAACATGAAAACTAGAGAGATAATCATTCTGCTCTTTACATATTACGAAAACATAGAAAATTCCATGATGGTAGGGAATTCGTAAAGATAAAAGGTGACTTCTGCTAGATGACAAGTATTACAAACACACAGTTTCTGTCAAAATTTTCAAATTAAAATATATTTTATTAGTTTAAAAACAAGAAAAGAATGATAAAACGTACATACACAAAATAAAAACAGAAACAAAAGATCAAGAAGGAAAATACCAAAAGTATATTTTTGGTGTCAGCTATTCCAATAGTTTGAAGTTCAAGACAACAGAGAAAAAAACAACAGACATTGCATAATGAGTAAGTAAAATGTTGTTATCATTAAAGTAATCATCAACAATATTACAAATATGCATACCAAAACAAGAAAGAAAAAAGTGACAGATCATCTATCTCTCCTTACCTCAGAAGTCACAAGTCACAAGTCTCGTATGGCATACACTCCTTTAATACACGAGTCTTCTTTAATATTCATTTTCCTCGTCTCTCTCACTCTCTCCATCGACATACTCTAAGAGCAACATTATCGCTCGTATGTTAGAGCGTCCTTAGGTTTAAAGTCGCAAAAAGAAAATCAAAATGAGTCGATATAGTTTGGGACGTCCTTAGTTAAGGAACAAAATTAGACGTCCTTACGAAACACGTGTTGCCTTTTCATCTCATCTCTTTCTCTTTCTTGAAATCTAGACGACTCCGTCTTCTTCTCTTCTCCTCGACGATGAATGGAATCCGTTTCTCTGGTTTTGTTTCCTCTGTTGTAGTCTCCTATTTATGATCTCAATCATCTGTTGTAACCTTGGTATCATGGGATTGCAGAGGCGAATTTGATCTCTCTCTTTCGCCGTTGATTTGAGGTTTTCCTTTGATCGGAATTTAATGAGTTACCGGGTCTCCTCCATACTCCTCCTCATCCTCCTAGATGGATCATGTTTACCTTCCGGGTTCGCTTCTGTTTGCGATCATCATCATAATAATGAATTGGAGGAGGTGTTCCGATGCGGAATCGAGAGAAAGTGTCATCATCATTCTCTGTTTCCCAGACCTCCTTCTTTAGAGGTACACAATAATAATTAGCTTAGCTTCTCCTCATTTCTGATCAAATAATGTGATTTTCCAATTGAATTTGCTTTGTGGTTGATATTATTTCTGGTGAGTGAGTCTCAGCTTTGTGGCGTTTCTATGTTTATCGATTTCATGTGGTCTGAGTAGAATAAGCTGCTATTTACTTAAGCTGATGATGATGTCTCTTGGTCTTATGTGAATTGCGATTGATCACACAACTTTTTCTTACTTCGGCATATGTGTATATGAGACTTGTGTGTGTATCTGTGGCCTGTGGGCTTCCCCATATCTCGACAATTATCTAAATTTGTGGGTTTTTGCTAACACAGGTGGATGGGGACTTGCTAGACAGGTTCTGTTTCTGGGTACTTTCATTTTTTCTCTAAAGATCACACTCACTTTTTTTCTTCTTTCCAGTTTATGTTAAACCGTTGCAAAGTGTTCTGTCCGAGCAGGAGAAGATGAGAATCTCGCTCCTTTTGTCGTGTCTGTTAGTTTCCACTTGTCTCTTCACTTCTTCATCATCTCAATCCGCAGGTAATTGTCTGTTTTTGACTACTTTTTGATGTTTTCTTAGTAAAGATTCTCGTTTTTGTGGGTTTTGAAAAAGATGGAGTCTTTATGGGAACTGAAGTCAATTCCAACATAAAGATCGAAACTTTCTGTCTGTTGTTGATAAGGGCAGGTTTTGTGAGCTTGGATTGTGGAGGTACAGAGCCATTCACCGACGAACATGGACTTAACTGGACACCTGATGATCACCTCCTCTATGGTTCGATGTATCTCACTGGGGTTGAAGACAAGTTTCATCTCAGTGTTGCTGCTCGGATAAACTTTGGTGCAGAGACTGAAGATCCTGTGAGGTCAGTATACACTCACAAAGATAGTTTCTTATGAAAAAATTGATAATTGCATTTATAATAGTGACTTAATGTGTTTTCTTAATAAATATGACTTAATGTCATTTTCTTAATGAGTTGTGTTGATTGCAGGTATCCGGATGATCCCTATGACAGAATATGGGAATCAGATTTGCTAAAGAAAGCCAACTGTGTTAGCAAAAACCCACAAATTCGTGGGTGTTGGGACTGCACTATATGCTCTGTTTTTGTTAACCATGAACAAATGCCGACGACTTATATCACATGTCCTGTAAGTATTTACAATAAGATGGTTTAAACAAAAGTGCTGTTCTAAACCTAAGGACTCAATAAAAGTCCTACCAATAATCTAAACATTTTGTATTGTCCTTGCACTTGTCTCTTAACACCACAAATACTAATATAATAACCTAAGGACTCAAATTTGAGTCCTACCAATAATGTTGCTCTAACATGGACAAAAGAATGAGACTCAGGGTTCCAAGCATAGTCCGGTCTACTCTGAAGATGCAAATTCCTGAGATGTTCTGTATTAGTTCGTGAAGTATTACAGGAGGTACTACAGGCGTGTGGCATGAAGATGGAGCTGAATGAGAGTTCGGGTTTATGGATGATCGTGGGCTTCCTGAGTTAGAAAAGGAAAGATGATATGTGCTTGAAGACATATGGACGTTTTCCATAAAGCAAAAAGGAGTTTACTTGAAGATGAAGTTTTCCATTAAGGTAAATGGAAAGTTACCTTATGTGTATTGGAAAGACTTGGAGAGCAAGTAGAAGACTTGGAGATTAAGTTAAAGACGTGGATAGCAAGTTCTGGTCTGCTATATAAGGAGAGACGTGCCTTATGAGAAATAAAGACCTCATTGAAGAGAGAGAGGATCTCATTGTATATTGGTGTATCTGCTTGGTGTCGAAGCAGTGTCTGTAGTAGTTGTCGATGGAGTCTGATGTTGACTTAGTTCGGTGGCGTTGGTGTTAGCGCTTTGTGTGGTGGAGTTAGCCATCGTGTGTGGAGCTTGTGGGTAGCTTCGTGTGTGCTTGGGTGATCAAGCTTGGTGTCATTGGTGTGCGTTAGGTGCTGACGTACTTGGTGAAGTACTTCCGTGAAGTGGAAGATTGAAGCCTAGACTCAGGGGGAGTTTAACAAAGGAGGTTTCATTGAAGAGGTCTCTGAAGATTGCAGCTGTAGAAGACAGTGTGCTCCGGTGAGCCGGATGGGATTCATGCATGCGTGCTTTATTCCTAATCTTTGTAGATTGCTCTTTAGAAAAGAGTGGTAGACACTCGTGTGTGTTGTACCATATAGCAATTGTAGGTTGCTCCTTGTTCTAAGTCAATGAAATCTGGACGAGGTCCCGGGGATGTAGGAAACGAACCCCGTTAACAAACTTTGTGTCTATTTTACTTTCTGCACTAGTTTCTCTGCCCTCACTACATTAACAATTGGTATCAGAGCGGGGCTCGATAGAGTTAACGACTTAGTTTCGAGTAGATCAGAGTGAGGACAGAAACTTGTTCAGGAAGTAGAACAAAGTTTGATTGAAGATTGATGAAGATGGCGTAATGGGATTTCTTCATAGATTTGGAAGGTGCTGATCTTCGAATTGGTTTTTGACCATGATGTGACTCATAGGGGAGATTGAAGACGTGGTTTTCAAACCAGTTATGATGAGTGCACATGCATAGTCAAAAAGGGGGAGATTGAAGATGCAAATTCCTGAGATGTTCTGTATTAGTTCGTGAAGTATTACAGGAGGTACTACAGGCGTGTGGCATGAAGATGGAGCTGAATGAGAGTTCGGGTTTATGGATGATCGTGGGCTTCCTGAGTTAGAAAAGGAAAGATGATATGTGCTTGAAGACATATGGACGTTTTCCATAAAGCAAAAAGGAGTTTACTTGAAGATGAAGTTTTCCATTAAGGTAAATGGAAAGTTACCTTATGTGTATTGGAAAGACTTGGAGAGCAAGTAGAAGACTTGGAGATTAAGTTAAAGACGTGGATAGCAAGTTCTGGTCTGCTATATAAGGAGAGACGTGCCTTATGAGAAATAAAGACCTCATTGAAGAGAGAGAGGATCTCATTGTATATTGGTGTATCTGCTTGGTGTCGAAGCAGTGTCTGTAGTAGTTGTCGATGGAGTCTGATGTTGACTTAGTTCGGTGGCGTTGGTGTTAGCGCTTTGTGTGGTGGAGTTAGCCATCGTGTGTGGAGCTCGTGGGTAGCTTCGTGTGTGCTTGGGTGATCAAGCTTGGTGTCATTGGTGTGCGTTAGGTGCTGACGTACTTGGTGAAGTACTTCCGTGAAGTGGAAGATTGAAGCCTAGACTCAGGGGGAGTTTAACAAAGGAGGTTTCATTGAAGAGGTCTCTGAAGATTGCAGCTGTAGAAGACAGTGTGCTCCGGTGAGCCGGATGGGATTCATGCATGCGTGCTTTATTCCTAATCTTTGTAGATTGCTCTTTAGAAAAGAGTGGTAGACACTCGTGTGTGTTGTACCATATAGCAATTGTAGGTTGCTCCTTGTTCTAAGTCAATGAAATCTGGACGAGGTCCCGGGAATGTAGGAAACGAACCCCGTTAACAAACTTTGTGTCTATTTTACTTTCTGCACTAGTTTCTCTGCCCTCACTACATTAACATACTCTAAGCTCTTGCCGATCACGAGATTTACACGACGTCGTTGACACTTCTGCTGTTGCAAGTCACACCACCTCTTCCGAGAGGTTCTTCCTTACCAAAGCTCCACACGTGAAGAGTCACAAACCTAAGCCGTATGCGTTCCCTTCAAACCCTTTCTACGAAGGAAGCCGTTCCTTTAGAGATATAAGGAAGAAGATGAAGACAAAGAGGAAGCAGAGATCATCTCAGTTTGGTTCCGATCCTCATTTTGCCACTAGTTTTACGTCAAGTGGGTCTTGGTGCTGGTCTTGTAGCGAGGAAGAAAAAGAAAGTGACGACAGAGATACACACTTTTCTTCGAGAAGCTTCTCCTCGGACTACTCCAAGGGGGAGAGTTTTGCGGTGGTGAAGAAGTCACATGATCCGTATAAGGATTTCAGGACGTCAATGGTGGAAATGATCGTTGAGAGACAGATCTTTGCAGCGGCTGAGCTGCAACAGCTTCTTCAGTGCTTTCTATCGTTGAACTCTCTTCAACACCACAGTGTTATTATCCAAGTGTTCTTAGATATTTATGGCGCCTTGTTCTCTACCTAATCACTATGATCAACCTTAGTCTTGCTTTAGTGTTTTTTTCTTCCCATTAAGCTTTGTACTAGCCATGTATTTGTATTTATATTATCAAACAATAATACTTAGTAAATCATTTCCACCCATTTTTTATATTTTCTTCTCTAATAACATTTAAAGATAAAACTACTTTAGTATATTTATATGTTTCTCTAAATTAGATATTAATCTCATTTTAGAATAAAATAATAAAATACATTGGAAATATTATTGTACTCACGTACACTATTAAACCAGTGGAGGTCAAATCTCGTTTACAAGGTGAAGAGATCCTAGACTTATATTTACATGCGTATACATAAAATATTTAAACCTTTTAATAGAATTTTTTTTTAAAATAATTCAGAATCTATGCGGATCGAGTTCCAACCGACTAATTTTATAAGAATATATCAGTTAGCGCCAGATTTCTCATAAAAGAACTTAGATATCTATATTATATGGACTACACAAACAGACAGTGGCGGTCCCAGCTGAAATTTTCAGTGGGTTCAAATTTTTTAAAAATGACAATATAGGGTCTCGAACTCAGGTTTACTGGGTTCAATACACCCATTTTACCAAATATGCTAAGAGATTTTTTTGTTATTTAGGTGCAATTTAAAATATTTAATGATTTTTGTGGTGTCATAAGACACCATATATAGCTTACTGGGTCCGCCTCTGCAAACAGATGAATATGAATTTGATAAGTTTCACACTCTTGGAGTGTGATGCAGCATAACATCCTATTTCTATTGGGCTTTAATTTTCTAATTTTCTTTTTATTCTTGTTCTAGATAAACATTAGTATTCTTAATATTTAGAAAATAATGATCAAAGACTTTAGAATAAAAGATTAGAGCATAATCCTTAAGGACTCAGGTCTTTTCTTATTAGTATAAATAGTGAGTTCTTGATTCGTAAAAATACACAGATTTTGATTATTGATCTAATTAAGATAACTTTAGAGATTTGGTTTTAAACAAGCTCTTGAATCTTTATTTCTGAGTTTTTTCTAAGAATTCAACAAACTTAAGAATGCTAAGACAACGAGTATTCTTAGAATTTAACGATAAATGGTGCAGTATCGGTTATTACAGATACTTTTGTTTTGTCAGTTGGTATCTGAATCCAAGAGCTTTTAATTTTATACATCATTCTAGCGCATTATATATTAGAAGACTTCTGATAAAAATTCTTAGAAGTCTTCCAAAATCTGACTCAAATCTAAAAATCCTGCAAATCCAAAAAATAAGATCTACCTCTAAAAAAGTAGAAGATGAGAACCATGTGCTAAAAAATCTGCAAAAACAAGATAAATTAGTAAGAAAAACAGGAGGCAAAAAATGAGAAATTTATATAAAGTTTGGTGTTTTCAAATTTAAATAGATTATAGAGAGGTTGGAGAGTTTTAGTTTGAGAAAAATGTAAGAGCTTTATGCAACAAAAAGTTACCAAATGAAGAAAAAATCAGACATAACGACTTACCAAAATGCTCAGATCTGTTATGAAATAGAAGACATAGGAGAAGACTATGCAGAAGACTTCAAGAAAATCTTCTATGAAGTCGGAAGACTATGTCAGAAGAATATCTCAGAAGACTATTTTAGAAGACTTCCCCGAAGTCTACCAAAATCTGTTCCAGATCTGGAAAACATGCATATCAAATCACATATCTGAAAAATCTGCAAATCCAAACATGTTCAAATGGCTTTAAAAAGAGAAAATAAGTGGAAAATGAGATAGATCTACCTTAAAGAACACACAAAAATACATATACAAAATTTATAGATTTACCTTTAAATAAGTGGAAGATGTGATTAAAAACTACAAAAACAAGATACATTAATGAGAA
Source organism: Raphanus sativus (assembly GCF_000801105.2). Classification (NCBI taxonomy): domain Eukaryota; kingdom Viridiplantae; phylum Streptophyta; class Magnoliopsida; order Brassicales; family Brassicaceae; genus Raphanus; species Raphanus sativus. The sequence goes on along the minus strand of NC_079512.1, from coordinate 19,035,035 downwards.
AGACATGAGATAAAAATGAGAAATTAATATAAAGTTTAGTGTTTTCAAAGATATTAAAGAGATGTTAGGGAGTTTTAGAGTGAAAATATTACATTTTTGTTGCAGTTATTTGAGAGGAAGAGAAATATGTGTAAATTTTCTTTGTATAATAAGACAAAAGTTTTCAATTATATTAAATATTTTTGACTTGGAAGACTTCATGAAAGTTTTCTAACACAAAAAACACAAGAAGATTTCTTGAAAGTCGCATAGACCCAAAATATAAATTCTGAGCGCAAATAACTAATTAAATAGAAACAAACATTTCATGAAACTTAAATTCAATTCGAAAGTATTTAATATACAAAACTAAATGCATATAAGTCAAATTTTATTTTTCAAAAAAAAATGTTAAGCTTCCAAAATCTAACCCTAGGAATACATACAATATTATAACATATGTTATCAAACCATAAACCAAATAATACCATGACTCACTACATTCACTCACCTATATTGAAAACATTTCAATTTTATTATATCTTAATTTATATCATTTATAAATATTTATAATTATATGATTTCAATTTTTCCTTCAACAAAATATTTTCTTATAAAATTTATAAATTATTTTTAAAATCTAATATACGAGAAGAATTTCTAGACACATAAGACTAGAAGACTAAACACATAAGACTTTCCAGGGTTATATTCATAAAAATGAATCTTGTTTTTTTTTGTTTGGTCAAAGGTATTGATTGTAATTTCAAAAGGTTTTTGGGTTAGCTTTACATTTGATTGAAGTTTGGTTATATTTTTGCATTTGATTGAAGTTTGGTCATACTTTTTTTCATTTAAAATCAAGTTTTGAATCATACTTGACAAATTCCCCTAGATAATTTCTCATAATATAATAGACTTATAATTTTTCTTAATAACTTAAACCGTTACTTTTTTTTCTTAATATAATATCATGTTTCCAATAAACATTATACTCCTTTTATATTGTTATCCATGTTTCTAAACAAATTTCAAATGTATTTCAATTTTGATAATATAAATCTTTGGTATTTGGTTAATATTAATATTTTATATTTTGACAATTGCATTTGAAATTTAGTTATGAATAAGTTTGGTTCTCAAATTTTTTATATTGTTATCCATGTTTCTAAACAAATTTCAAATGTATTTCAATTTTGATAATATAAATCTTTGGTATTTGGTTAATATTAATATTTTATATTTTGACAATTGCATTTGAAATTTAGTTATGAATAAGTTTGGTTCTCAAATTTAAACAATGTTTTAAAAAAAGTTTAAATATTATTTCTTAGGTTTGGAGGGTTGTTAGCTGTTAATTTTTATTATGTATGATTTTCTTTCAAACAAAACTTTGGTTTGTCATGCTATATCTGATGTTGTTACGTATAGTTCAAAATAGAGTCTTCTATTGTTGATAGATGAGTCTCCCATAATTATTTTAAAGGAAAACAATATAGTTTAAGAAAGTCATGTAAAAAATTTATTGAAATTATTGGATATATATTGAATTTAATCAAGTACAAATCGATATTTTGGAACCGATAACCCGATTAATATCAAAACCGAAACTATTTTGGGTTCAATTGGATCTTGGACATGTAGTTAAACCCCAACGAATCCAACTAAATCCGAACTGAATCCGATCTGATCTTTTATAATATCTGAATAGAGCTGAAATTCATGAATCCAAAAAATTGAAACCCGAATAAACAAAATACAATGGCGAATAAGATTGTATGTGGTGCAAAGGAGTTCTCCTTCAACTATGTTATATATATATTCTGTACTTTCGATTTGGTTTTCTGATCTGGTAAATTCCTACTAGAGTAGATTTTCTTGTAAAAAAAACCGGAATAAACCGAACTGAAATCCGATAGAGATCTCGATTTTCCATCCCAATGATTTGGTTTGCTGAATATTATCGGAGACCCATTTATAGTTAATCAGTTATTTTAAGAAGATAAACTTAAAACAAGGAGAAATTAAGAAATTGAAAACTATAAAAAACAGAATAAAAGCGAATTAGAGTGTTTGTCTCAATAAATTAAACCATGGCAGATAATTAGGCTAATTTAATTAGGAACAGAAAACCACTAGGTTAGACTAGTTTACTTAACAAAAGAAAGGCCCTTAAAATAATCAAAGCATCTCTAAAAATGGGCTTTATTGGGCCATATTAGCCTAAACAAAACCAGTGTATACCAAGATCTCTGTAAATATGGGCAGACGCGTTCTTTGTCTCTCGTCTTGTCGGAAAATGTCGCTTCCAAACTCCTGTCGGAATATAATCCCGATTTAACTCCAAAAAAAAAAGGTTTCTATCTTTTACCGAAAATGTCGTCGTCAAACTTCACGGTGGAGTCGTGTAAAGTTGATTCGGAGGAAGGGGTGAAGCTTCACACGAGAATCTTCAAACCCAGAGACGCCGACGCCGACGACGACGATGACAAAAATCTTGTGATAGTGTTGGTACATCCCTTCTCGCTCATGGGTGGTTGTCAAGCTTTGCTCAAGGGCATCGCTTCCGATTTGGCCTGTAAGGGATTCTGCTCTGTCACTTTCGACACGAGAGGCGCTGGAAAGTCCACGGGAAGGGCTACTCTTACTGGCTTCGCTGAGGTCAAGGACGTGATCGCCGTTTGTCGGTGGCTTTCTCAGGAATTCGAGGTTGATAGGATCTTACTCGTGGGTTCTTCTGCCGGTAAGGTTTCTATGCGTTCAGTTTCGACTTTGATTTGTCTTTATAGTGAGTTGAATCTGCTGTTCTGTTTCGTGTTTATATGATAACTCGATCTGGTTATGGATTAAGTTGATGGGGATGTGTAGGTTAAGCATGTGTAGGATAGATCTCGTCTTGGGTTTGAATTTAGAAGAGAGTATACATGAGAATGTAATAAGAAAGTTCAATCGTCTGCATAAAGTAAGAAGATCAGCATTGTTTCTATTTGCTCCACATTTTGATAGATCTCGTCTTAGGTTTGAGTATAGATGATAAAAATCTATAGGGAGTTACATAAGAATTGAACAATCGTCTGTGCAAAGAAGTTTTTTTCATTGTTTTTTTTTTCTTTTGACTTAGAACATATTGTCTGGATGACTTTGGGGTAGTGTGTGTTTGTACCTTTTATCAGTTGTTATATAGTTTCTCTCCTTTTCGTTACTACTGTATGTTTTAGATTTATTATTGCTTTTCCTTTTTTTTTGTCAGTTTCTTTATATTGTAAAAGGAAAAAAATAAAGAAGTGAGAGACTATGGCAGGTGCACCAATTGCAGGATCAGCAGTGGAGCAAGTAGAGCAAGTGGTGGGATATGTGAGCTTGGGATACCCATTTGGTCTACTAGCCTCGGTTCTATTTGGACGGCACCACAAGTCCGTTCTCTCATCCCCTAAGCCCAAACTCTTCGTTATGGGAACAAAAGACGGCTTCACTAGCGTTAGCCAGCTCAAGAAGAAGCTGAAATCTGCAGCGGGACGCACAGAAACACACCTCATCGAAGGCGTTAGCCATTTCCAGATGGAAGGACCTGAATATGATTCTCAAATGACCGATGTCATTTGCAACTTTATTTCATCCATGTAAAAGAAGTCATTATGCAACCTGATGATGAGTATCCATGTAAGAGTTAAACGTAACTTGTATCACATAATACAGAATGGAGGATAACAACAATCTTGGCAGATATTGTATATTCATATAATTCCTGGTGGCAAACAACAGATGTTACATAAAACGCAAGGACATATATATATAAACTAATCGCTTCCTTTTGTGAATTCACAACGCTGTTAAACCCTTGCACCACACCTGAAGAGACCTTGTTAAGATTCTATTAGAGGTACATTAATTGTGGACTGTCTCTTGAAACTAAAGAAAGCTTCAGCTGTCTCATGAAACTAAGAAAAGCTTTCTTCCTTCCACAGTCTGCTATTAAGTTTGAGTCAACAGATGAAGAATCTGTGGCTCAAGGAATGAGAGAGACGTTTGAACAAAATCTTAAAAAATAAAAACAACTCAGAATAGGTCAAAATATTCAGAAAAATCTCAGTGTTGCCAGATGTTTGCAGTGTTGATTAATCTAGTCCGTTCTCTGACCTACGCGGCTTTATGGAAAGGACAAAAGTTTAGTACAGCGATATAGAGTAGAGCTGGGCGTTCGGGTACCCATTCGGGTTTCAGTTCAGTTCATTCGGGTTTGGATTTTCGGGGTCAAAGATTTCAGTCCCATTCGGATATTTCTAAATTTCGGTTCGGGTTCGGTTCGGATCTTTGTGGGTTCGGTTCGGGTTTGGATAACCCATTTAAAATGTTTTTAAATTTATAAAATTCATTATATACTTTAAATTTTCAAAATCTATAAAAAAGATAATATATTACATATAAATTTTCATAACATATATGTTAAAATACCTTAATTTAACATATAAATTGGTTTTCTTTGAATATTTGGATAAATAATCAATAGATATTTAACTATTTTTGGTATTTTCAGTATACTTTAGCTATTTTAAACATTTAATTTTGACTATTTGCATATATTTTTGAGTACTTTAGAAAACTTAAAGATATCTTATATATTTTTAATATTTTAATATACATTATATATAAAAATAATGTATATGTTTAAGTATATAAATTTATTTCGGATACATTCGGGTACCCAAAATACTTCGGTTCGGATCGGGTTCGGTTTCGGTTCTTTAAATACCAAAATTTTGAACCCGTTCAGATATTTAATCAATTTCGATTCGGGTTCGGTGCTACTTTTTCGGATCGGGTTCGGTTCGATTTTTCGGTTTCGGATTATTTGCCCAGCCTTAATATTATAGAGGGAGAAGAGACAGTCAAGTTCTAAATTTATCATCTCACTCCTCCAAACTGGAGAAGCACCTATACTCACTGGGCCGGATAAACTTTCGACAATGCACTAAGAACAACGATGACTCTACACTTGAGTCACCGTACCAATACAATTGGTTTCTTCTCTCTCTCTCTCTCTCTCTACAACTCTCTCTTAGCTAGCTACACACTCAACCAAGGACTCGCGATCTTAAATCCACCGATCAGATCAACCAATGGAAATAATGCAACACACGCATACTCCACATACCATCCAAGAGCAATCCAATTGAACCGGCAATAACCAGATCTTCAGTGCTGAACCGTCTGATAACCCGAACCAGTTTGAGAGGTGTTAACTTTGTTCATCATCTTTCCCTCAAACTCTCGGAGGCTTTTCGAAAAACAACACTAGCACGACGGGAAGAGATAAGGAACAGAGCAGTGACGTCTCTGGAGAAAAGGCTTCATCATGGGCCACGAGGATATTGCTTCACACCGTATGGATGTATCTACAGACTAGTGCATTAGTTGACCATGTTGTGCTCCCAACAATAGATGACTTGCACGAGAAGCTACTAGACTATTCGAGACGCAAAAAACTTGGAAAGTGAGATGAGAAGCATGGAAGGGACACTCAATATAGCCATGAAAATGCTCAAGAACGTCTTCTTGAATTACCTAGAACATATTGTAGGGAGCACTGAGTTTAGGTACCGGTTTGGAGTGTTGAGGAGAATATGGAGACAACAAACTTCAAGATGTTGTCCTGAACTTTTGACCATAATGATTGGTTCAGTGAAAGATGACGATCTTTGGGGTATAACTTATATTCAGATTCAATGGATTGCCCCTTCGTTAAAGGATGAGTTATTCCCTGAAGAAGAGTTTTTAACTTTTAAATTTTATAATCATAATCCCACTTCTTAAGGTCCTGATTTGATTCTCATAAATAATGATAAACATGTTCGATCTCTATCACTTAATACATAAAGATACAGTGGATACGCCACACATGTTAATTTTTTTTATTTAATGTATTTAGTTTCCTCTTTTATAAATTAAATTTAGAAGAAATAAAAAGACATTCTCAAGCCACTCATGCAATACGTCAGCCTTTTTTCTTTCTAAAATCTTTTAACGAATATTGCTACGTTATATGTTTTTGAGTTATTCTATGTTTTTACAACAATATTTATTAAACATATAATTAAGATGGCCCTACAGCATTTGTAGGCAACAAAAATAGGAAAATAATATTTTCCGTTTTTTAATTATCATGAACTTACACTCACTTTTTTCTCTTTTTTTTTAGAAACAGTGTACACTCAGTTTTGAAAGATGTTTTTGTCAAAATACTTACTGCACTGTATATTATATATAGAGAAACCGAATCAAATGCTGTAGAGATAAGACTAGGAGATTTATTACCAAAAAAAGACAAACACTATTTACTCATCACGTTGAATAAATCCATAACGTCACCTCCCACTATCTTCGGCCATCCATCTATTTATAACACACCCATACTCTCCGATTCTCTACAAAAACTGAAAGATATATAGAAAAGCAAAGACAAAGATTTACCTCTTGCTTGCTTGTTTTTGTAACCATGGAGAGTGAAAAAACAAACTCCTCGACACCAAAGGGCCGAGGAGTAAACTTCTCAGCCCCTAGAAGCTTTTTTCTTAAATTTAGTTCAAAATGTAAGGAAACTTTCTTTCCTGATGATCCATTTAAACCAATATCACAAGAGCCAAACGGTTTGATGAAAACAAAAAAGACATTGGAGTATTTTGTTCCAATCTTTGAGTGGCTACCAAAGTACAATCTGCAAAAACTAAGGTACGATGTTCTTGCGGGAATAACCATCACTAGTCTTGCCGTTCCTCAGGGTATCAGTTATGCTAATCTTGCCGGTATCCCTCCCATCATTGGTCTATGTAAGATCTCTTCCTTTAAATATTTTTATTATGCAAAATCTGTTTTATATGCAGTATTATATGCAGTATTTCAAAAAAAGAAATCTGTTTTATATGCAGTATTCATTGCATCCTTTGAATATCATTTATATATAAAAGCTGATTGGGTGGTATTTAACTTTGGAAACTTTTGTCTCAAAGTGATTTTGCATAAAGGTGTAATTTTGATTTTTGCACAATTATAAAAACAAACTAAGAAAAACGTGTCTTAAATGTGTTATTCATTTATTTTTACAAAAAAAATGTGTTATTCATTTATGTATTCTAGTTGATTTCAAAATCCATAATATTTTTTGTAAATTTATGTAAAAGTAACTTTAAATCTAAAAATTACATTTAATTAGTATTTGTAAAACAGTATATTTTCTTTCGAATTTAAATATTAATATTCTTAATATATATGTTTTAAGAATTCACTAAATTCGGTGAGCCAAGCTGTCAATTCGGACTAGATCACCTCTGGAATTAATCCAGCGGCATAAATTGAATGTGGTTGGTCCAGGTTAAAGTAATGGACTTTCACTTTGATAGTAACCCTGTTGATTTAAGGTTATTTCAGTTTGATTTTATTTCCAACGGTTATTCTACAATACATTGTTAAATTAATATTAACACTGAATCTGATTCTGAACAGTATGAAGCCACTTTTATTAAATTAGTTTCTCAAGAGTGTCGTTTTTTTTGCCAGCCAAATTCAAGAGTGTCTTTTCATTTTCTGAAACGACTGATATAAAAATTACTTAATTATTACAAAAGTAACTTTTTTTAAAAGGTGGTTTTCTTTCATGAATCATTTATGAAAACTTCCATTATATATATAGTCATGTAGCTGAAAATTGAAATTGAAATTATATTACATACGTAGATAAAATTTTATTGATTTTGAGTAATTAAAACTGTGAGAGGAAAATAAAACATAAGTTAAAACAACAATATAATATATTCAACGTAAAATAGAAATGATATTGGCAGTACGTACGTTGTCCATACAAAATGGCATTCAGTGTTGCCTGTCTCAAATAGTTAATTTGCCCTTGTGACACTAGGATTGCTCCAGCTGATTTTTATCGGACATATATCTTACAGTTCCATGTCTTCTTTATAAAAATTATGTGAGTTCAGATTCAAGTTTTGTGCCGCCATTTGTGTACGCCGTGTTGGGAAGTTCGAGCACTCTCGCTGTGGGTACAGTTGCAGCATGCTCTTTGCTGATCGCTGAGACATTCGGTGAGGAACTGTTGAAAACGGATCCCAATCTCTACCTTCATTTGATCTTCACCTCGGCTTTCATCACCGGTGTATTCCAATTTGCTTTGGGATTCTTCAGGTTTTTAATTTTATTTTTACCTTTTATTAATCTAGGTATCAAAAGTCATGATGGAAATTCTAACTATAATTTCTAACCTATATTGGCTTTATGCTAATCTTTGTTAAGTTAAAAAGTTAACTTTTAGCTATCCCTTACTTGTATATTAATTAACGAATGCATGTGTGTGTATATATAGGTTGGGCATGTTGGTGGACTTCTTGTCACACTCGACCATAACAGGCTTCATGGGAGGGACAGCTATAATCATTCTCCTCCAACAACTTAAGGGCGTCTTTGGTATAGTCCACTTTACGCACAAAACCGACGTCGTTTCAGTTCTCCACGCAGTCTTCAGCCACCGTGATGAGGTCTCCCTTTAAATTCTTTTTGTTAAGTAAAATATATCATCCATTATGGTGGGTAATTGTATTAACCTGGGAGGGTGTTACTTGGTGCAGTGGAAATGGCAAAGTGCACTTGCTGGGGTCTGCTTTCTTACTTTTCTTCAATCTACTCGATACATCGTATAATCTCTTCTTCTCTTTATTTTTTTTATTTAAATGCTTTATCCGTTTATTTGAGACAAAATCATTTGCCCCTCACAAATCTCCCCTCCATTCTGATTTCTTTCTCTTTTGTAATCACTCCTCACCTTTTTACATACCCAATTTGACTTGCAATTTTTGGAAAAAATAATAGTTGGAATAATTTATGTTGACCATACAGACCTATATTTTCTTATTTATCCACATGATATATCCTTTTTATTCTGAAATGTATATTTGAATAGTAAAAATCAATTGTTTTCTAAACTGTCTCACAAGAATATAATTTGTAACTATTGCAGAGGAAGATAAAACCAAAGCTATTTTGGGTATCAGCAATGGGTCCAATGGTGGTCGTCCTTGTGGGTTGCCTAGTTGCTTATTTGGTGAAAGGAACAGAACACGGGATCAAAACTGTGAGCACATTTTTTTGCGTTGTTCCACACTAGCAATGCATTATATATATATAGATATCTAACAAACAAAGATAAAGTTCACGGAATGGTTACAAGAATTCAGCAACTAGAGTTTCTATTAATAGTATGTTTCTGCATACAGGTTGGGCCTTTAAAGAAAGGACTAAATCCTCCTTCTATTCAATACTTGACCTTCGATGCCAAGTATCTGCCGTCGGTTTTGAAGGCTGGAATCGTTACTGGGCTCATCGCTTTGGCGGTAAATAATTATTTTTAACTATGCTTTCTTTAAAGCTAATAGTTGTCATATATGTAAAATTTAATAAGAATGCAAATGGTTAATTTCAGGAAGGGATTGCCATTGGAAGAAGCTTTGCTGTCATGAAGAACGAACAAACGGACGGGAACAAAGAGATGATAGCATTTGGTCTTATGAACATAATCGGTTCCTTTACGTCTTGCTATTTGACAACAGGTAACTATAATTAATTTTAATGTTTGCATTAATTTGCTGTTATGCTTAGCAATTTTTTTTCAAATGAGCTTAACACTTAAAACTTTAAGGAAAAGAAAACTGACTAGTCATCCATTCATTTTTATCTGGCGCTTCCAGTTTCATTTTATAAAATTATTAAGAAAGAAAAAACAAAAATAATGTGGATGGAAAAAAATAAAGAAAAAAAACTTTAAAATGTCTTTGTTTCTCAAGATTGTGAGATTCATTTTTATCCTTTTCCCACGTATAATTTGTGATGCTAAATCTTGGCTGAAACTTTCAGGACCGTTTTCAAAGACAGCAGTGAACTACAACGCGGGGACAAAGACACCAATGTCCAACATAGTGATGGGCTTTTGCATGATGCTCGTGCTTCTCTTCCTAGCGCCTCTATTCAGCTACACACCACTAGTTGCTCTCTCGGCTATCATTATGTCAGCCATGTTGGGCCTCATCGACTACGAGGAGATGTACCATCTCTTCAAGGTTGACAAGTTTGATTTCCTCGTATGCATGTCTGCTTTCTTCGGTGTCTCCTTAATAAGCATGGACTACGGTCTGATCATTTCCGTTGGGTTCTCTGTCCTAAGAGCATTGTTGTACGTTGCACGGCCCTCGACTTGTAAATTGGGAAGAATACCAAACTCGGTTATGTTTCGAGACGTAGAACAGTACCCCGGTGCTGAGGAGATGCTTGGTTATGTCATTCTTCAAATGGGTTCTCCTATCTTCTTTGCCAACAGTACTTATGTCCGTGAAAGGATTTTGAGGTGGATTCGTGATGAACCTGAAGGCGTCGAGTTTCTTCTCCTTGATCTCTCTGGTGATTCTTTTCACACTACCAACATATATATATCTTGATAGATTTTGTCACAAAAATATATTATCTTTTTTTCATTTTGGATTGCTGGCTAATAGTGTTGTCTCTTAGGGGTTTCAAGCGTTGACATGACCGGGATGGAAACACTGCTCGAAGTGCGGAGAATACTTGGATCAAAAGGCATCAAGGTTTATTTCCTTCACTTTCTAAAAGCATCCTTAATTATAATAGTAGAGAGGAAAACTCAAAAAAGATTATATACTTTTTGATTGCAGATGGTGATAATAAATCCAAGATTTGAAGTCTTAGAAAAGATGATGTTATCACATTTTGTAGAGAAGATAGGAAAAGAGTATGTGTTCCTATCCATTGACGATGCGGTTCAAGCCTGCCGGTTTAATCTTTCCACCGCCAAACCCGAACCCTGACACTGTTTATCAATGGAGGGTTCTAATAAAAGTCGTATTTTAGGTTCTGTGCTCAAATAAACAATAACTAGCTAGTCTCTTCTAGACTACTATAACTACTACGTGAATGCTTCGTGGGTATGCTTGTAACATAAAGAAACCGAGTGAGATATGGAAGTTAGAGAGATGGAGATTTCAATATCATTTGAATTAAGCAAAAAAGTCAACGTAACAGTGTACAAAATGTTTTATATATACATTAAGCTTAAATCAACCATTAACCAACTTAACCATCTGTAAGGAAAAAAGAACTAACTTAACAATTGTACCCACCGAACAAGCTTTATTATGGTTAGTCGAAAGCTCAATACTAATGAAGGAAGAACACAAACATGAAATAATAATACCTTGATCCTTAATTGTTTACTAGATTTTGACCCGCCCGTAAAAGGGCGGGTATATTTTTTATTTAAATTTAATTTTTGATATATATGTTTTCTTGTGATTATATTTGTACTTTTCTTTGTAATCATATTTGTATATAAATTTTAATCAAAATATATTTTACTAAATAATAGCAGTTTAAAATTGATCCAATATATGCAATATGCATGGTTAATTCTGTGTTGCGGGTCGAACTCATTCCACTGACCCGCTGACCCGTGAATTTTTAATTTTGTTTTGGTCAAAAATCTGACCCGTATAACCTTTAAACAAATAATTTTGTATATCCATCTTTCCTGTTTAATTATGTGATTATCGGTGGGTTTTATATTTCTTTAAAAAATCATTATTTAATTTAATTATTTGGTTGCTATGTACATAACCCTTTATAATAGGAATTTAATCAGTTGTGGAAGTTGTTTATGTGCAGTATTTATTCGAAACTGAAATTAGTAGGATATATTTGGTTTTGTGAAAAATAGGAGTTGTAATAGTCATAGTGTTTTAAAATAGGACATTAGTGGTTATGAAAGTGCTTTACAATTTATATGCAGTGTTATTTAAAAGAGTTGTTATCTTCATACTCCTTAAATATAGGAACGATAGGGTGAGTAGCAGTTATATTTAGCATGCAGTTGCATAACATAATTAGATGACGTTTTATATACACACGCATGAGCATATATTTCTTGTTGTCTTTCAAAAAAAAAATAGATCCAACTAATATCAATGGGGCGTACTTCAACTTTAATAGTATTGACTAGATTTTGATCCGTCCTTAGAAGGGCGGGTATATTTTTTTTTTAACATCTTTTTATAAATTTAATTTTTATATTTATGTTTTTATTTACGTTTTTTCATTATATAATATCAATATACTAAAACAGGAATATGACCTATTGATATATGTGTGGTCAAATTATTTTACGATAATTATTAAAACCTCTTATTAATTATTTAAAAGAAATATTATACAAAGAAAAATATAAATATGATTAAAACATAAATATAAAAATTAAATTTCGAAAATATGTAAAACAAAAAAATATACCAGCTCTTTTAAAGGCGAATCCGAATCTAGTCAATACTATTAAAATAGAAACATAACATATTGATATATGTATGGTAAAACTGTTTTAATACAATGATTAAAACCTCCTATTAATTATTTAAGAAAATGTTATACAATGAAAAACACAAATATGACTAAAACATATAAATATAAAAATTAAATTTCTAAAAGAATATAAAACTAAAAAATATAAAAAGGCGGGTCCAAATGTAGAAATCTATTTAAAACCCGTTAAACTAAAATCTGTAGAATATTGGATCATGATAATAATTTTTAATTTTAATTTTAGTTGTTTAGTTTTAGTTTTAATTTTATTTTTTTAAAAAACATAATTTTTATGTTTGTGTGTTTGTATAATCATATTCTGTATGATATGAATTTAATAGAATAGATAAGTTTTGTAAGTATGTACATGTATCATATGGTAAGGCTTCGTCTTTTTGTCAATATTCAGTCCAAATTATTTGTTTTTTTTATTTGAACATAAAAACGGGAATATAGGGAAGTTACGAACGGTTAACAATATTCGAAGCCCAAATTATCGTTTCATATGCCGAGGGAAGTTACGAACGGTTAACAATGCTCTAAAGGTTCCGGGTAATCAAGATCAATTAAATTCGAAACTATTTAACTATTTATTATATAGGTGTCGTTTAACTATTTAATCAAAACTATTAAAAGAGGAACATGACCTATTGATATATATATATATAGTCTAATTATTTAAATACTATTATTAAAACCTTTTATTAAACATTTAAAGTAAATATCATACAACGAAAATACAAATATAACTAAAGAATACACAAACATAAAAATTATTTCAAAAAAAATATATATATATATATATGTCCTTAAAATACGAATGAAAATCTAATACAATTATTAAAATCTCTTATTACTCATTTAATAAAAATATCATATAAAATGTATTAATATATGAAACATGTACATATATGTTTTGTTTTGTCAACACACGTATGTTAACGTTAATTAAAAGTAGAATTGCTATCTGCATAGTCCTAAAAACAGGAATTTAGTTATTATGGAACTTCCTTCTCGTTGTGTTATTAAAGCAAGATTATAGATAGGCAGTTATATTTATATGCAAGCAGTTAAATATAGCTTCCCTATTATTTTTTAATTGGACTTAACTAATATCAATTGGACATGTTGAAGAATTAATAGAATAGATGCAGTCAGCAATTTAGAAAAAGACTTTTGCATTTGTCACATATTTTGTCTCAACTATGAACTTGAACATTCTCAATTAAAGCAGTATACATTAATTTATGTAAGGTGCAAATATGCTTGGAATGATGGATCAAGTTTAATTTGGAAAATTGAAAAAGAAACTTTTGTGAAAATAGTTACAAATATATATATATATATTTAGTTAGAGGATCATATATCATAATTAGTTTTTTCAATTAAAAGTCTATGTAGGTTATAAAAATTATTTTGAACAAATTAATTGAGTTCCAAAAAAAAAAGAACAAATTAATAATGTTGTATACAAACAAGGTGTAAAGTAAACAATTCGTCAAGAAAAAAGTCAACAAAACGACAAAACCAAGTCTCCGAAACTGAAAAGTCTTCCAAATAAAAAAAGCACAAAGAAATCTGTAACACTTTGGTGGTTTCGAAGCTTTGTTTTCTCCGTCGCGAACGAACATGAAGATAACTCTCTTCCTTATCTCTTTCCTCATCCTCTTACCTCTCTCCCTACAAGATCCGAGTCCAGAAGTCAAACCACCGACTCGTGCTCACGCGGAGCTCACGAGCCATGGTTTCCCGATTGGTCTCCTCCCTCTATCCGTCAAAGACTACTACATCAACAAAACCTCCGGCGACTTCTCCCTCTTCCTCCACGGCACGTGCAAAATCACGCTTCCTCCCGACAACTACCTCGCCACTTACTCGAACAAGGTAACGGGTCGGATCACCAAGGGTCAGATCGCGGAGCTCCATGGCATCCGGGTCAGAGCGTTTTTCCAGTGGTGGTCCATCACCGGGATTCGATCCTCCGGTGATAACCTTGTCTTCGAGGTCGGCGTCGTAACCGCTAAATACCCTTCGAAGAACTTCGACGAGAGTCTTGATTGTGAAGGGAAACGATCTTCTTCTTGATTCAGTTCAAGAGGTAAAAGGTTTATAACTTTCTTTATTTGTTTTTTTTTATGAGTTTAGGACACTCAAAAGTTAGTTAGGTAATGATTAATCTAGTTGCTAGCTTGGTAATGAATTCAAATGTTGGATCCTCTTCTTGATTCAGTTCATGAGGTAAAGGTTATAACTTTCTTTGACTGTTATAAAAAGTTCAGATTATAAAAAAATAATATAATTATGTATTTAATAAGTTTAGCTTATCCAAAGTTAGTTGGATCTAAGTCTGACATGTTAGGTGATAATAATAATGATAATCAAGTTGCAATGTAACTATTCAAGTGTTGGATGTTTGTAACCTATTAAGTTCTCTTTGGCCATAGTATTCTTTTTTTGGTAAAAGGCCATAGTATTCTTTGTTTCCTTTTGTATATATTGTTAACCTTTCATGACCAACTAAACAGTAAAACAAATCTTTAGTTGGTCATAGAAACTTGAACTTCATGGTGTATTGATTCTAGCGATGCTTTGTATTCATTACTTATGTTAGTGACCATGATTGCTTGGATGGTTTGCTTCGTTATTAACGAGTGGTCCTCGTCTACATTGCATGCAGATCTGTGAAGCCAGGACAGGAGCAACAAGTGAAAGCTACTTTGTAATATATTTATCTCCATCCGAAAAATAAAGCTTGTAATGTAAAAACCGAATCTAAACCACTGCTCTATTCTTGTATTCTCTGCAAACTAAGGGCTCAATGGAGTCTTGCAAGTTGTGAACTAAGTATGGGTTAATGTGAGACTTTAAAAACAAGCAAGAACCGTTTTATTTCTTTCCCTCCTGTGTCTCATTTACTTCCAGTTGTGGACCTTGTGGTACAAAGTACAAACTTTCGTTAAATGTATGGTGAATCTTTCATTTCATTATGTTTTTAGTTTCCGAGATTTTCATTAAGAATTGTAGATGCAAGATAGTTGTTTGTAATGTATGTTCACTATATCCTTGATATTCATATAATGTCCTCATATAACTTTCATAAACAAATATTTGGCGCACTGCAGTGTAATATCATTCTTTATCTCACTCACAGAAGAACCCACCTTTGAACACCTGAGTACGATTTGTACATGTATCCATATCATAGTCCATAAATACGGCCATATTCTCCCACTAGGGTGCGTATATGTGATTAATGAATAGGGTGATAATATATTTTCACATTGTGTACACGAGTAGAAGTTACTGAAATGAAATAGGCATGATACATGTTTGAAACTGCTTATTGTCGTCGTAATCTCTACTTAAGCTGTCATAAAGACTTAAATGATGTAGTTAATGACTGATATGTTGTATTATTCCATTGTTTGTCCTTACAAACGACTCCACTTTTTCTTCAACTTTTTATGTATATTATCTTGACTGCATGACCACGTCAAAGACCAACAGAGAAATATGAAACCTAAATCATTCTTTTATCAAAGACTCTCCACAAAACTAGAATTTGATTGATGTAGAGTCTTCTTACCACACACATAAAAATAGCAATCCCTAAAAATAAACTCAAGTAAAACAACCTATAAAACACGCTTAGACCAAAGTTGATTACTCCGGCATTCATAAACCAAATAAGCATCAAATTTCTCATCTCCTCAACCAAAAAAAGAAATTAAAAAAAAAATCTAAAAATCTAAAAACTACAAAAATTACAAAAAATGAGAGCCTCAACAAGATTCATATGGACAGTAACTGTCCTTGTACTTGCAGCTGTGTCGGAAGCCGTGTTTCCTGATCTACCATTTATGCCGTTCCTACCTGGAAATCACAACCGTAAGGTTGGGAGACAAGGGGGAGGTAAAAAAGGCGGAGGAAGAAGACGAGGCGGTGCAGAAGCTCAGACAAACTGGCCTGGTAAATGGGAGTTATTCTTACCAAACTCAGGTGTGTCAGCGATGCATGCGATTCTGATGCCAGTCATCAACCAAGTCCAGTTCTATGACGCAACCATCTGGAGAATCTCACAGATTAAGCTGCCTCCAGGTGTACCATGTCACGTCGTCGACCCCAAGATTAACAGGGTCGATTGTTGGGCTCATTCGGTTCTCGTTGACATCAACACCGGTGCCATTAAGCCTCTAGCCGTACTTATCAATCCCTACTCACATGCATGCATATATTAACAGAGCCGGTCATGCACATAACTAAGTGAAATATTGGTCTTGAACCTCCAAATTTTTTGATTTAATATATATATAAACATAGATCCCCAAATTATTATTTTTAAAGTATTAAATTTACTAAATTGTTTTTACCGGCCATGTATACATGTATAGTATTTTACTTGGACTTGTATTAAATATCTTTATTCACATTTTGATGATAGCTTACTACTGATACGTGGTGCTCATCGGGAGGTCTGACCATCAACGGAACACTGGTGAGCACTGGAGGATACGGAGGAGGAGCCAACACGGCGAGGTACCTAGCTGCTTGTCCAAACTGTGTATGGATTGAATACCCTCAAGCCCTAGCTGCAAAGAGATGGTACTCAACGCAAGCCTCTCTTCCTGACGGAAAGTTCTTTGTGATTGGAGGACGAGACGCCTTGAACTACGAATACATCCCAGAGGAAGGACAGAACAACAAGAAGCTATTTGACTCATTGCTCCTAAAACAAACAGACGACCCTGACGAGAACAACCTCTACCCTTTCGTATGGCTGAACACTGATGGTAACCTCTTCATTTTCGCAAACAACCGTTCCATCCTTCTAAATCCCAAAACAAACCAAGTCATCAAAGAGTTCCCTCAGCTCCCTGGTGGTACCCGTAACTACCCCGGGTCAGGCTCCTCCGCACTCCTCCCCATCCAACTTTACATGAACAATGCCAAAGTCATCCCTGCTGATGTCCTCGTCTGCGGTGGTTCGAAACAAGACGCGTACAACCGTGCGGGTAAAAAAGATTTCGAACCAGCATTGCAGGATTGCGCGAGGTTAAGCATTAACAGCGGTAAGCCACGATGGAAGAAAGAGATGATGCCTACGCCACGAGTCATGAGTGACACTGTCATCCTCCCAAACGGAGACGTAATACTAGTCAACGGAGCTAAACGTGGCTGTTCTGGTTGGGGGTATGGCAAGGACCCTGCCTTTGCTCCTATTTTGTACAAGCCTCGTGCTAAACGCGGCTTGCGTTTCAAGGAGCTCGCAGCCTCAGGCATCCCACGTATGTACCACTCCATCGCCATCGCTCTCCCTGATGGTAAGGTTCTTGTTGGCGGCAGCAACACCAACGATGGTTACAGGTACAACGTTGAGTTCCCAACGGAGCTTCGCGTTGAGAAATTCTCCCCGCCTTACCTCGACCCGGCTCTTGCCAACATGAGGCCGAAGATCGTCAACAACGGAGCACCGAAACAGATCAAATACGGAAAAGTCTTCAATGTAAAGGTCGAGCTTAACCAAAAAGACGTGACTAAGGAGAACCTCAAGGCTCACATGCTAGCACCTTCCTTTACAACACATAGTATCTCGATGAACATGAGGATGCTCCTCTTGGGTGTCGCTAGTGTCAAACCTGCTGGAGGCAACTCCTTTGAAATACAAGCGGCCGCGCCACCCAATGGAAACCTGGCACCACCGGGTTACTATCTCATCTTTGCCGTCTACAAAGGTGTTCCCAGCATTGGTGAATGGATTCAGATCGTCTGACAGATGAACTTTTACCAATTTTTTTCTTATGCCGTAGCATTTATATGTTAAAATAAAATCTAGCAATAATCAGTTTTTTTTTTGTTTTATAAGTTTATACGACATGATTAATGTATCCAAATTAATTAGTGTTTTCGATGATTCTTCCTAATTTTCAGAACAACTTTCGACTCTTTTCCTTCTTCATTAGTTAGGTTTTTCAAGTTTTGGGTAAACAGACCACTGGTTTGTTCGATGATCACTCTCAGTCAACCCCTTTATACCGCTAAATGTTTGACAAAAATGTTCATGGTGAGAACAATTCATCATATAAACAAACCAAAACCATCTCATTCTCTGTTCTACAAGTGATCATCAATCATTTGATGCATAATATTACCATTACAACATACACTATTCATCACTTATCAGTTCCATCAGCTACTCATCACCTAATCACTTATCAGTCTCATCACTTATCAGTTCTAATAAGCACTCTCGCTATCTACTTTGCTAGAACAGGAATGAATCAATTCTATAATCTCAGCAAGAAACAGAGTGATGCTTCTACATTATTCGAATCACATAGAGACGAGATCAGTAGTGATCTGATCAGTGACCAACACAAAGCCAGATTCCAAATACAATGAAGCTCGTACCTAACAAAGCAAGTCCGATCTGAGTTTCTTCCCCCAGAAGAACCCCGAACGCGGCGGTTGCGGCGAAGGTCGTCGCGTTGGTGACGGGGACGGCGATGGAGATCGGGGAGTCACCGAGGAGGGCGAAGAACGTGGCGGAGGCGGAGAGGTTTACGAGGAAAGGGACGGAGTATTGCCAGAAGAGGAGGAGGTTGATCCAGTCGCGGAGAGCGGCGAGGATTCTGCGGCGGAAGTTGGATGGGATCTGAAGAGGAGGAGGAGACGAAGATATTTTATTATCCCAGGCGAGTGCGCCGCGGCGAATGAGGGCGTTGGTGGCTCCCCACACGAGCCCTACGGCAACCATTTTCTGTATGTCTTCTTTCATTCTGATTCCCCAGGCGATCTCCTCTCTGCTCGGTTTGTTCGAAAACGATGCTGAACATCCGCTTTGTTTTTTTTTTCTTTCAAACACAACATCCGCTTTGTTTTTTGATAGAAAATAAAGAAAGAGAAGAAAACACTGCAATATGACTAATGCTTTTTTAATTAAAAAAAAAATCAATTTTGGGAAATCTTAGAAATTCAAGATAAAAGCCTAAACTAGCACCAAACTAAATTTTTATCACAAAATAACATCATAACGAGGAAAATGGAAAAAATAAAATTTATTAAATGGAAAATATACATTTATAATTCTTGAATTAATTAATCTAAGATTTAGGGTTAGAGTTAAGTTATGAAATTTTAGGAATATATTCAAATTTTTAAAATAAAAAAAATATTAAAATTTCAAAATAAAAAGGTGTTACTTTGTTCATTTTATTTTTTGAATGATATTTTTATGACAAAAACTTAAAAAGTGCTATTTGAGATAATTGCTTTTTTTAATTTGATAACAGATATTTTTGATACATATATTTGCATAGTCGTTTATATAGTTCGAAACAATAGTTACTAAAAAAAAATTTGGGACAATCTAGAATCCGTAAACTTAAGAAGTTTGAAGATGCAAATTGTTGCGATTTGTACAATTAGTACAGGAGTTTTCAACTCCAAATATTCTAATGATATTTTATTTTCACTCTATAATAGAGTGAAAATAAATTTATTTTATATATAGAGTAATTTTTTTTTTATTATTCTATTTTCTATTTTAAAATAGAGTATCATTAAAATATATACAATTCTATTATAGAATTAATATAATTTTAGAATAAAAAAATAGAATGAACAACTAGAAATGATCTAAGAACATCAAGATTGAGTTTCTATCTCTTACATTTAAAGTAGAAAAGTTAGAAAAAAAGAAGAAAACAAATAAAATTCTTTAAATGAGATAATACAGAGGGAAACTTGGAGACATAACCATTATTGAAAAAAAAATTAACCCTATAACCATTATAAGGCATATGCTATGATATACCATGTATTTTCTACAATATATACAGAAGTACCCTCATATATCACCAACTTACACACGCGCTTCTTCTTTCTATATTTTTTTTAATCACGTAATCGTTTAGTTTCGCGACGAACTTTGCAAAGGATCTCATCCCAATTTCCTATCAGAATTAAGGAATCAAAGTAAGTCATGTTAGATTGAAGAGCATAGTAGTTTATCTCAGCATTTTCGAAGTCATCCCACCATGTAGATTAAGAAATAGAGAATACGCAGAACCATCGGAGAAGATAAACAGTACACGTTTTGTTGTACTATTCTATTTGATAAACATAGAATAGAAATAGTTTCTTAGAGTTTCCTCCTCCTTCCCCTTCCCCTCCCCTCCTTGGATCTATTTATCTTTAGACTTGCATGTTTGTTATATATTCTGTCAATGCCAATGTATCTGTCTGCGTTTTAGGCGTTTATTTCACTACACAACTTTCTGAGTCCGTGTGGGAAGAAGGAGGATAAATTGATGTATGAAGTAACTGAGGTTTATATACTATATAATAAAATGTATATAGTATAGGAAGGGGATAATATGATAAATGATTTATATGCAGAGTTATCTATCGTAGCAATGCTTGTGCTATATACAGGTGTGCCAATTTGGATCTCCTTATGGTTCGAAGTAGTTTCATGTGGTTCTTCTACCAGCAGATAACACACTCGTCAACCCTATTTCATCAACTTGTGTACTATTTCTAAAGTTATGTATGGTTCAGTACAAAAGGAACGATTTATTTTTGTTTAGTCTAATGTTCCATGTGATTGAGATTGTAAAAGTACAGCTCTCAGATTCTCAACAAGAGATGTTGGCGGAATCTCAGTTTAGATAACTAATTCCTATGTGGTCCCATACATTTTCATTTTCACTAATGTTTGGATTTAGGGTTTATGGTCTAGAATTTGGGTTTAGAGGTTGGGTTTAGGGTATATGGTTTGGGTTTAGGGTTTAGGATTTGAATTTAGGGTTTAGGTTTTGGGTCTAGGGTATATGGATTTGTGTTTGTTTGTTTGTCTTTACCTATACTATATAACATTTGTAAATAGTATAGAACAAACTATAGTATGAGTTTAAGGTTTATGATTTGGGTTTAGAGTTTGGGTTTAGGGTATATGGTTTGGGTTTAGGGTTTAGGATTTGAGTTTAGTATTTAGGATTTGGATTTAGGGTTTAGGGTTTACGGTTTAGGTAACTCCGTTAGGATCTACAGTTTAGATTAAGAATTTGGGTTTAAAGTTTGGGTTTAGGGTATACGGTTTGGGTTTAGAGTTTAGACCTTCAAGTTTAGGGTCTAGATAGCTCCGTTATGGGTGATGGTTTGGTTTTACAATTTAGGTTTAGGGTTTGGGTTAAGGGTTTACGGTTTGGGTTTAGGGTTTAGAGTTTGGGTTTAGGGGTTTTAGGGTTTGGGTTTAGGTTCTATGGTTTGGGTTTAGGATTTAGGGTTTAGGGTATATGGATTTGTGTTTGTTTGTTTGTATTTACCTATACTATATGATATTTGTAAATAGTATAGAAGAAATTATGGTATAGGTTTAGAGTTTAGATTTTGGGTTTAGAGTTTGGGTTTAGGATATATAGTTTGGGTTTTGGGTTTAGGGTTTCGGGTTTGAGTTTAGTATTTGGGTTTATGCTTTAGGATTTGGGTTTAGGGTATATGGATTTGGGTTTAGGGTATATGGTTTGGGTTTACGGTTTAGGGTTTTGGTTTAGCGTTTAGTATTTGAGTTTAGGGTTTAAGATTTGAGTTTAGGGAATATGGATTTGTGTTTGTTTGTCTTTGTCTATACTATATGATATTTGTAATAGTATGGAATAAATTATTGTATAGTGTTGGATATTGTGTAATTTTTTCTTTAGCTTTTGCGGTGTCTATACTATATCATATATATTATAGTATTGATTATCATATAATACACTTTCATACGTGAATCGAACTGTGTCATTCTCTTTATCTCACGCGCACGCGAATGCAAAGTTAAAATGGTCATGATTTGGCTCTAATTATCACATCCCATGACCTCCACTTTACTATAGCTATATTCTTCATTTTGGAGGTTCTTATGATTATTGATCAAATTCACCCTAATACAGAATGATTTCATTTCTTTTTTTTCATTAGTTTAGATTTTTTAATATTAAATTGATTGACCAAAAAACTCTATTCAGTTTCTAGTTAATGCTGACCCAAAGTTGCAAGACTACTGATAATTTGATATAACTGCCAAGTACCAGCAAGTTAAATACACAAATCATCCGGTTGAGCTTCAATATCCAGCATGAATCAATGTTATACACATTACAATGTTAGCTTCAAAATACAATATACAATGTTGTTAGCTTCAAAATGCCAAAATAACCAAAATACGGTACACAACAGGAACCAATAGTCAAACAAGCAAAACCAAACATGATCCACCATTTAGGTGACTGAAACAAGACAAATTCTAACCACAAATGTCATCAAACACCAAGACTCATGTCCAAATCCTAAACCGGTGCCTTCATTATATGTACACACACTTCAACTTCCCCTACTCCCTCTCTTTGTTTTTTTTCTTCTTCTATATACATATGCTCTCGTCTACACTTGCCTGTTTTCATTTTCAGTGTCTCTCACTATGGCTTCTCATGTTCTCTAACTTTGATAGATATGAAAGTTTCTTCGGTAGGGCTCTTGGAGACTTCATCATCGGCTTCTCCTGCTCAGCTTTGTAGAAGAACTCTATATCACTCATCGAACTATGCTTCTTTGTTTCTGATGACAATCTCCACCCTATGAAGTCTGATAATTTCCTCGAGTTTGGCGTTTCTGCTGATACCACCTTTTCGGTTTCTTCGTATTCATATTCCGCCCGACCACTTTGGAACTTTCTCTCTGCCTCTGCCATCACTTGTCTTTGAACTAATAAATCAGCTTCAAGAACATCATCTATTCTTGACAATATCTTCGAAGCCAAATTTTCTAATACTCTTGAATAGCTCTCCAGAATCGCCTGTCCCACGTCCTGTGAAAGCGCCATCAAAACAAATTCTCATTCAGTTTCAGTAAATTTTGCTTGCTTATGTTTGTTTTATCTTTGTTGTTTGTTACTAAGCATACGCATTCGAAGTCCCGTCAAGGTGTTTTGTTTTTTTTTCCAGATTTCTAGGTACGTGTTCATAAATCCTCCCAAGTTATGTTTGGATCAGGATATTAGATATAACCAATGTATGAATTTACCAATAATATATTAAACAAAATATTGAAAAATAACCACAAAATATTCAAAAAACTAATAAAACTAACCTTATTGTTTCTGATCTTGGAGATTTCTAGTGAGGATTGCGGGATCCTAGGGAACTGCTGTTTGAGCATAACCAAGATGGTTCCAGCTCGGACCTCGAAAAGCTCCCTCTTTTCTAAGCTAACAGAGGATCCCCACTGTGATTTTCCGTCTTTCTCTTTATGGTTCATCTTCCTCTTCCATATCACCATGGAAGCCTCAATCCTGTTCTTCAGATCAAGAACTTTGTGTTCCGTTGACAAATCCAAGAAAGAGATGAAGTAGTCAGGATCAAAGTAATCATCCGTTATGTTTTTGTAAAGGGAATCTCCCAGGCTCGTCTTCCCGTTCTAAAAGACACAATAATTATACGTCAGCTAGTAGAAAACAAAAACTAAGAACATTCATGAAAAAGAAGTATAATAACCTTTGGAAGAGAGTCAATATAGTTGTCAGGAATGTGCATTTCAGACAATACTACAGCATTGATGGCTGTGGCGGCTTTAAGGACCTGTGACACGGAATCTTTCTGACTATACAACAGTTTACGTGACTCCTCAGACAAACCATCCGATGGAACCTTAACAACTGGTAACCACCAGTTCTCATCCCTCCTCCAGTCTCCACTGTTCTCTGTATCCTCAACATCTCTTGGGACATACCAAAAGTCTTTCTGATCCTTGAAGGTGTCCAAAGTCTCCTGCCAAATGATATATTTAATTATTTATTTCTAAAAAAATGCATGCCCAAAAATATAATAAATGGTCGCAACTCATCTTAATCTATTTTTGAGTTTGTTATCGTATATAGATCTTAAAGCATAAAGCAGTGTCGGTCTAACACTTTTGAATTTTCATAATGCCAAACGCCCAAATATAAATGTGTACTGTTATTTTTCATGTAAACTTTTCGTAATGCCGTATTTACAACCAAAATTGTCATTTTGCCTATGCTGTGGAATGGGCCTGTCTCAAAAAATTATGTTCATCAGTATTTTTACTAGGTAGTATGAATTTATATATTATCATGATCATATATACATGAAATAATAACTCCTTGACGTTTCCATTTATGTTTATAATTTGCAAACAGTAGTGTTTGACAAAAAAACTCACGAGAAGAACCGAGTCAAGCTTGCGTAAGGCTGGAATGTTCACCAGCAGATCATCTCTTTGTTTTGTCACCATGATCTACAATAGAAAAGAAGGGTTAATAAGATAGATAGTCACTAGGAGTTTTGGTTATGTACGTATATATAATGCTTAATAATGTATGCATTCACCTCAGTGAATGCCCCATTTTTGGCCATTTGTTTTGAAGGAACAAACTGAACAATGTGATCAACCACAGATAATAACCAGTCCAATTCTTTCCTCCAAATCTCTTTTGTCTCCGGATACATAGGCTGCAATTTCATCTGCTCACCAAACATTGAATCTGCCAATACCAAAGCCACATGTAGTTTGTGAATTATTCAACAATTCAAAATACTAAAAAAAATGCAAATACTTAACTAGCCATTATCATTTTAGTTATGTTAATGTCAAATATTTACCAGAGAGATGGGTGATGGCATTTGACAAAGCTAACGCAGAGGACACGCCTTCACGACCGCCTGACATATCCTCTCCAAGCAGCAGTTTTGCGAATCTTTCCTTCATCACTTCCATGTCTGAAATAAATGGATGTAAGAAGCTAATAAAGATGATCACTATTACAAATAAGCCCATATTAATAAGCGGTATATACCTGATGTCCTATTTAGCTTGCCTCTACGAGTCCCCTCGGCGGATGGTGTAGCTTGTATGGCAAGTTCGTGGTCAGGTGTTTGCCTGCCATCCCCACGAGAAGAGAAGGACGAATGTCCAGAGTTCAGACCATCTAACATCTTTCTAAAACTAAAAGATCTTGGCCAACTTAGTTTACGTCCAAATGTCTGCACCATTCCCAAGTACTCCTTATCTCAGTTTATCTCTCTCCCACACACTCCTTTACAACTCTATTTTGTTTTTTTTTCTCAGATCATAAGAAAATGCAAACCACAAAATGGAAGAGAAGAAAGCAAAAGAGGAGTAAAGATCAAGAACTAGTCGTTTCGCTTTCCCTTGTCTCTGTTCTTTAACATAACAAAAGAAGCAAAAAATACTTTGTGTTCTACATGTATTTTTCCAGCTATTTAAACATTTGTTTTTATGTTTTTTGAGTTGGTGCAAATGAATGAAACAAAGAAACGTTGATGCAGTTTTTGTAGGGCTGGAGAGACAACGTGCGGCGCATGTTGTAAAAAAACAAGAAAATAACTATGGAAGGGCGGTTAAGATACTCGGACTTTTTCATTTCTTATTTTATCTTCTAAACTAGCCAGAGAATCTACCTCAAGCTACTCAGGTTAGTGGCTTAATAGGCATAAAGCATGCTGCTTAACATGTCTTAGGTAAAGGGCTAGTGCTCGCTAATCGAGACTAATAAAAAATTAGGCATACATAATAAAGGCTTTTTTTATCAATATAATAAAGACTTGGATACAGAACAAAGAGATATACCTTATACATACATTTTTATTACAAAATAGCACACATAGTAAAAGAATTTGAAGTAGTATTCAATAAAAAACATTGTTTTTCTTTTAGATTTGAGTTTAATTTAGTGTAGTTTAGGATTTAAAATTTTGTAGGGTGGTTAGAGTAAAATTTAAAGGTTTAAATTAACCATTTATCATCTAGTTAATGCTATTTTAAAAAGTTTTTTTAATGTTGGGACTTATATAATTTATTAATTTATAAAGTTTTACATTTTTTAACATTTTTAGTGAAGAAAAATAAAGGAATATTTCCTTCATGGTATTATATATTGGTTAGAGATTATTGATTTAAACTTTAACTAATTTTATTAGAATATTGATATAGTTTATGTATGATGAATGCATATTATATGATACAAATTTTCTTTTATAAGTAATTAAATAAAACTAAAAATAAAATTAGAGATGAAATTCATTTTGAAGAAAGATAGACAATAACAAAATTTATATATATATATATATATATATATATATATATATATATATATATATATATGATAGTTATTAATTTTTGATTTTAATGGACCATAATATCTGCATAAAAAGTTTCCTAAATATTATTATCTTTTTATTTTATTAAATAATGTTCTATATTAATTTATCAATGATTAATTTAAAAAGTTTCTACTGTATTAAAAACAAGCATCCACATTTACCTTGTAAGTGCGAGTAACCAAAAATGTACATGAATACATTTGGAGTGAAAACGTGGGATAAGACATGCATTTTGCGTAGAGTGAGTTTATATAATAAAAAAGTAAAAATATATAGTATTAACAAATTAAATATGTATATGTGTTCGATTTTTTTTAAATATGCATACAATTATGTTTCTTTATATAACTATCTATATATTAAACTGGACATTTGTAATTGTAATTGTGGACCGAAATCTATTTTGAATTTATGATCAGCTTGATCGATTTGAGTTTAAATTTTTATCACCCTGTTTATACCTATAAAATCCATAATGTAGTCATCAAGTGAAATTTTATTACAAAAACAAGTTTTATTATCTTTTTAATATTTTATTTTAACGCCAGTGAAAACTATTTTAATGGTTTTATCACTCTGTTTCCAAAATAGAACTACTTTGATCTTAGTATTCTACATTGTTTTGGAAGGTTTCAACTAGACAACTAAATTGATGCAAAATCGAACTATTTTCATTTTTATAATGACACGTGACTACAAAACAATGTTGTAATATTTCTTAATTAATATATAAGGGATTAATCACCATCTTATCCAAATGAGCAAATCTTCCGTTCTCTAACCAGTGCACTTGGGTATATCATATATGGCATGCAGTTGCGGTATAGATATGTAGGACCGACCATGAGCCAAGTCTAATGAAACATTCTGTCCAAGTTCCCAAAAATTCTGAAATCTTTATATGGTTATAAACCTCCAAATTTGTAAAAATAAAATTTAGGCCCTCAAATTATTCAATTCCTTCTTAGCTTGTCATTAACCCCCAAAATCAGGGCGGTCATGTAGATATGTCGTTCTTCTTTTCTTGCAGTTTTCTATGTTAAATTGGCTAAACGGAACAAAAAAACAGCATAATTGTCTCTTTGGTATAGTATCATCCTTAAGTTGTCCATTTAGTATTTTTCATAATTCCAAAATTAACTTTTGATTAATCAAATTAAACACAATTTAAAAGTTTAGTTGAATTTTAAAAAGTTTGATAATAAGGAAAAAAAGTTTTTTAAAAGTTAAAATTTAATAGTTTTTTTTATCAAAAATTTTAATAAAACTAAAAAGTTTACTAAGATTTTAAACTTCTATAAAATAAACTTGTAAAACTTTTTTATAAAACTTATTTAACGTTTTTATTAAAAACTTTTTATAATGTTTTATTTTTATTTTTATTTTGTAAATTTTTATTAAAAAGGTTTTACAAATTTTTTTTATTAAAAAGGTTTTACAAAGTTTTATTTTTATTAAAAACGTTTTGCAAATTTTTATTTTTATTAAAATGTTTTACAAAGTTTTAATTTTATTTTTTACTATCGTTTTAAAAACTTTAAAATTAAAAGTTTAATTGTTTTTATTAAAAAGTTTACTAAAAGTGTAACTGTAAATATAGCTAATTTTTACCGAATGAAGTTTCTATTTAGTGAGCTATTCTAAAATTCTAAGAATGTGAAATCTAAGCACTACTCAAATGGCTACATGTGGTAGATACTACTTATGAAATTTTCGTCTTTGTTCAACAGATATGGATAATAAAATCTGATTTTACGAAAATTTAAGAAAGTTTCAGTTAAAACGATATTCCAAAAATATTTGTAATATTATAACTTCCCTAAAAAAAATATTCAACATTTCTTGTTCATCAATCCATGTTTTCTCCATAGTTTGGATGGAGAAAGTTTGGTGTTTACCATTGGTGCTAGCTATGTCGGAGAAGACAAAGAGAGAGAATCATTTTCGTGTTCGTCGATAGAACCGCTTGAATCGCATGTTCGTAGACCGCTTGGATCGCATTTCATCGAGACTCGAGATAGAGAGAGTTCTGTTTGTGTTAGTCGAGATAGACGGAGAAAACAAAATTCCCTTTGTGTTAGTCAAGAGAGAGACAGAAAAAAGTCTAAGATTACGGAAATTATTTGTATTTATTGATTTATTTTATTTACCTTCTATTTCTTATCACGTTGGTATAATTTCAATTTTATAAATCTTAAAAGAAGTTTCAAAATTATATTTTTATTTGATTAATTTGATTCAAATGTTTATTTCGGAATTATGGTAAAAATTATACTATAGGGATAATGTCAAGTTGGTATTATACCAAAAAGATAACTATATTGAATTTTTGTTCCATTTTGGAAATTTTCCTTAAATTAATTACTTAAAGATGAACGTAAGAGTATTCAATTGTCAATAAAATGCATTTTGTGGATTTGAATCTGAATATCATGGTCAATCACTTTCAGAATTGACTTGCTAGTATGATATGTAGCTTCGGATTTGAATTTTAAAAGATTAATAGAATCAATCTAGAGTCAACTGATAAGAACAAAATGAAAGTAATTTAGTGGAGGGCATGTAGGACGCCGTCCCATCACCAAGTCTAAACATATCTGTTTATCCTATTAATCGAAAAGGATTTGGTTTATTAACATCCGATATGTGATTTGGCTTATTAACATCCGACATGTGGTTTAATCATTTACCCACGTCGTGTGTAACTTTTCATTATGAAAAGTCGCATTTATGATGATCATCATTTTCTTCAACCCCTAACGGATGGGATGTATAAACACTGCATCGACATGGCTAGGCAAGTGATGTAAGAAAGAAACTTTACTATAAACGAACTACGATATGAAATCGTTATATTGCAAGTAGTAATAACCAATGTTTTCCTTTAACATTGCAGACTTCAATGTCATAAGCCTCGGTTTGTTTCGTTCACGCATCCTTTTAGTTTTAGTCAAAAAGTCATAAGGAAGTATATGATACCAACAGAAAAGAATCCTTAGTGTATAAACCAAGGAACATGTTTTTTTTTTGTTTTTTTTTCCTTTTATTAGACAAAACAAGAAATATATCGTCTGGCTATAGTTTAGGCAACGCGGGTAACTGCAGCATGTATAGCTTCGACCAGGTGAGGCACCGTCTTCGAACTGAGGCCTGCCATGCTTATTCTCCTGCAATACACAAAGATTAACCTTCTCAATTTCATGCTCAGAATCTTTATTATAAACTTAAAATTCATATCATTATACCAAAGTATTTAGTATTTTTCTATTTCCCTTTGTTTCATGCAACTATAAAATTTTCAATAGCAAGAGTGAATATCTCAGAACTTCTAAGCAACTAACCTTGGTTTACGTACCAAAGAAAACATGATTGAAACTAATTAGTTCATATCGGATTTATCACTGCTAAAACCTCTTTGAACTATCTTTGTATAATATATAGCTGCATAACTGAATATATCATCGTTCTAGGCGTTGCAAAAAAAAACTAACAACTTTATGCCTAAAAAATCCAAAAGAAAAGATAGATAAGCTGGCCTCACCCGTCAGACGTCATGTAAATGTGATACTCTTTGGTCATGAAGGCAACTTGCTCCTTGTTCAATCCAGTAAAAGTGAACATCCCAATCTGTTTTATAATGTGACTCCAATCACCAGGTGTGCCTGCAAGGCAAGAAAAAAATGTCAAGAACAAAACGTTGCGGAGTAGGACCTTCTGAAAGAGATAAAAAGTAGTGAAGAAAAAAGAGACAAAAACGAGAATAAAAAAAAAATGAACCTTTAGCTTGTAGAGCTTCAAATAGCTGTTGGCGCATGCTAATAATGCGGTCAGCCATTCCTTTCAGCTCGATGGTCCAGTCGTTATACATATCACTATCAAGATGCATACAAGAAAACTTAGAAACATAAAGCAGCAGAACCTTATTGCATAAACAGATTTATTTAGAATACAAAGGAAAATGTTAGTCACTTAAGCATATGATTCCAGAGTATAAAAAACTTGGCATAACAATCTCAACAAAGCATAAACTCTCATATTACTGCTTAGGGAAGAACTAGCAGAAATCTATGTTTCAGTGGTATGTAATTGCAAACCAAAGCAATGGGTTTCTTAGTTTGCTCTCCGTTTTCAGGATAAACATTTACCTGCTTTTCAGAATGGTGGCAACAATTGATGCTCCATGAATAGGTGGACTCGAATACATGGGTCGCACAACAAGTTTCACCTGGCTCTCAACCTTACTAGCCACATCTGCCGACTTGCAGACCTTCACATCAGATCAGAAATATTAGATGACGTTTTTGAATACCATATTTTTTGTACTATACCATTGCGCTACCATTACTACTGTATTATGTGAAGATAAACGACAAAGCCCAAGAAAGGTGAACATTTATCAGGTAATACATATGAAACCTAAAGTGTGATAGGTACAAATAATTAGTAGGCATGCCATTTTGAAGCGCATCTGATACATGCGTGATTTAAATCTTATGAAGAAAAGATTCAAAAGTATGTGTCTAACAATAATGTCAGATGCATAGATAAGAAGCAAAGATGAAACGGAGAAGTTTGGTTTCTTACAATGCTAAGGGCACCAACACGCTCCCCATAAAGTCCCATATTTTTGGCATAACTTTGAGCTATCAAGCATTCACCGCCATCAGCAACAAAGGTGCGGACTGAATGTGCATCCGTGTCAAGGCTACCACTAGCAAAACCCTGCAAATGTGTTATGAAAAAAGAAGTTACGCTTAAATTTTTCTACATCTGATCAGACTCAAACATATATTGCAATGGGTTTCATGTGCTTGTACAAAACCGTTGCAACAAAGAAAGACTAGTTTGTACAAGTTACCTGATATGCACTGTCAAAAAACGGTAACAAGCTTTTAGATCTCACTAGTTGTCGAATCTGTTCCCACTGTTCAGAGGTAGGGTCAACTCCAGTGGGATTGTGAGCACATGCATGAAGTAAGACAATCGCTCCAGATGGTGCAGCGCCAAGATCCTCAAGCAAGCCTGTTTATTTTATAATTTTTTTTTGGCATCGTATCAAATGCCTTTATATGAAATATGATGAAAAGATGCAGAGATCTAAAGACCTATTTCCTTGAATCTTAAAGGTAATACTGAAAGAGTACGACCAGTACATTCTAGAGATTTTCTTTTGTAGTTATATCAAGCAATAATAATGGGTAAAGCAAACTAAATCAAGGTGAAAGACAAGACTTATGGAATAAATTAAAACGGACCATGGAAGTCAAGTCCACGGGTTGCAGGATCATAGTAACGGTAGTACTCAACAGACAAGCCAGCAAGGTTGAAAACTTTGGGATGGTTCCCCCAAGTTGGTTTCGGAATGAAAATGACACTCTGGAAAAAAAATGAGAACCCACAGTTAGAAACAACAGCTCTTTGATTACCTAATTCAATGATGGTCAAAAACTAAATATCACAAAGAAGTTGGTACCTGGTGGTAGTGTTTTTTGAGGAACTCAGCACCAACTCTCAAAGAACCAGTACCAGACAAGCACTGGATTGTAGCAACTCTACTCTCTTGAATTGCAGGACTGCCCAGGAAATCAAAACAAGAAATTGTTAGTAAATACCATACAAAAAATGAACTAAAGGGAACATTATCTCAAAAACAAAGACAAATATGAAGAATGTATAGATTACCTATCAGCACCTAAGATGAGCTTGGCGCTAAGTTTGTTAAAATCAGCAAGTCCAGCAATAGGAATATATTCCTTGACACGAGACCTTAAGAGGAACATATGTAGTAGGCATTATTAGCAAAAGCAAGCAAGAAAAAGAAGAGAAAACTTAGTAATAAATGTTAAAAAAAAACTACTCACGGATCGTTGACAAGCTGTTGCTCTGCCCTTCGCACCACGTCAAGAACAAGTGGCTTCCCTTCCTTTGAAAAACCAATTTTAAAAAACTAATTAATCAGAAACCTAAGCTTTGCGAGAGACCATAAAAGTGAAAAAAGAAAGACAACCTCAGTACGATAGGCACCGACACCCAAATTGAGCTTAGCTGGGCTTGGATCATTGTTGTAAGCAACAGTCACCTGTTTCTCCAAAGAAAAAAAAAAATCATAAAACGTCAAACCTTCGATAGATCTAATCAGCAACTATCATTAAGATCATTTTCGTATGCTAAGCAGATTTATCGGATTCATAAGCCTAAAACTAAAGTTCCCAGCAACCGATAAGAATCTTGTTATAACGAACTAATAATCTACAAACAAAATATCTAAACAAAAGAAAGAAAGAAAAAAAAAGAAAAAGTTGGCAATCTGATTTATAATCGCCATAAACGAATCAAAGGCAATAAAAAGGTACAAGTAAAGTAAGAGTGACTTACACCGAGAATAGGATCCTCGGGAGCACGAACGACGTTTGAGAAGACGGACTCCATTACAGCAAGGATTGAAACGAGAGATCGATGGGGGAGGTGAATCAGTTGATCAGTTGAAGAGAGTTTATAGCGAAGGAAGCTTTTTGAGATTTAAATACTGTGGGTGGGCTGTATAATGCGTTTTCTCAACTGTCTGTGGGCGCAGCAGCTTTTGATACCAGAGAGAGAGAACTTGTTCACCAAGTCCAGACTTTACTTTTTTTTTTCTTAAATACAAAATTATTAAGTAATTAATTATGTTTTCCACAAGTAATTACTTTCCCCATAAATGCTTTGAAATCTACCCAAATTTAGTTAGTTTTTTGTTTTTTTTTTTCTTTTTTTTTTTATTGAAGGTCTGTTTATGACCTTTTCCATCGTTTATAAATTCGTTTTGTTTGTGGACAATTAATGTTTGATAATCTAAAAATCAAAACTCTCATAACATTTTCTCATTGATATTCAAAGACCAACTACAGTGTACAGGATAATAACCACCAATGAAGTGAATCTTAGATCAAGATTTTATGACCATCTTAACTATTCATTCATATGAGCTTATGTTATCATATAAAGACTCATGGATCTTACTTAAAAAGAAACACTTCAACAACAAAGCCTCAGATGACTCTTTATCATCCTTTTGCCATGCACCTTTAGTCAATGTAAGTGTTGACTCTCTCTCTCTGCATTCGTTCATACTCTGTGCCTCTCCACAGCTTCTTCGAGAAGTCTATACTATATGGAACGTATCAGAGTATCGCTTTTAACAGAAGACTTTGTTATCTTTTGAATACTATTAGACACTGTTTGTACATCGTTGTGTAATTACATAAGTTTTGTATTATCTACAAACTTGTACAGCTCTCCAGCTATCTGTGAACCCCAGTCAATGGTCGAATCCAAGAACAGCTCCCAAAAGCAAAGATCCACCGCAAGAACCGATGAAAATATTAGCAACGCCAGGGTTTGGTACCGGTTCAGCGGCCAACGCAGAGCATCCGCCATTGTCCTCAGAAACGGAAACGAAGCCGTCTCCATGTCCCTTGGGTTACTGATAGACCAAGCTGTTACCCATCTCACCTCAGAAGGAACAAGATCAAACTCTTCTCTAAGCCGTCTTCCCAAGTCAGGCATGTGGCCTCCTCCGTATAGAATCGCAACTCTCTTGTGTCCTTGCTCTATTGCTCTTTTCAAAGCTTCTGTCGCTGCTTTGTTTCTCTCACCAATGATCACAGATTTCTCCTCTATATCTGATGTCCCTTGCGTTAGCCTTCACCACAACAACACAAATAGTAAGTTAACTTCTCACTAGCCAAGGGGTAAAGAGATGTGCTTGCTTACTCGGATGTCAATCTCTTAGCGAGGAAGACCTTCATAGCAGCACCAAAATCAAGCCGTGAGAGTGCTTCCAGTTCTGGATAGTCTTCAGTCTGATTCTCGAAGTCAGCACAGAACGCCCCAATAAGGAAAAGACCCACAAGAGGCATGGGAAGACCCGTGAAACCCACAGAAGCTTTGACCTCCAAGTATCAAGACCTTCGGTTACCAAAGCTGGCTGTATCATTGCTTTCGTTGATCTAATCGTCATGTCCCTTGCAAATGAGTAGAAGCTCTCCCCTTTCTCCTTCTGTTACCCACATATGAAAAACATCACCAATGTCTTTTCATTTAACCAAATGATACTACCAGTCTTACCAGTTCTAATCAAGAAAATAACGGGTGGTTTCTTGAGATAGTTTTTAAGAAACAAACCTGAAGCAAGGTGAATGTCTCGAAGTCGAGATCAGCATGGTACCAATTCTTAGCTTCGTAATCAAGACAGTCAAGCTGAAAATCAAGAGTTAGCACCCTGGCCATCTGCCTCTGGATGAAGCCGAGGATACTGAAGCCTCTAGAACGTCGTGAAGTCTTGAGCCTCTTGGCAGCAATTGTGTTTCTTCTGTTTTCCAAGGACTCTTTACTAGTCACCATCTCATACAAGATTGAATCATAGGGTTCAAGCTCCTTTTGAAGAGCTGTGAAGTACCTATAATACACCCAACCCCCAGAAACCACATATCAAAAAAATGTCATCACAAGAATCCAATGTTCTAAACATCAGTTTAGGCTGCAAATCAGGCCTAAATAAATCAATTTTTCTTGAATATTTTTTTAAATAATTGCGTCTGACTAATCAGTAAAATCCACTATAAAATGCCTAGTTACTGATTTTTTGAACATTGCAAGAAACTAACTAAAACTTCTATCAAACAAAACAAGTCCGGTAAAAAAAAGACATAATCAACACTGTACACTGTGGTAAGGTATGAGTTATAACACAATTCAACTATTTATATATATCAACAAAAAGCTACGTAACGAACAAATAAAAGAGAAGAAAGGCTCACTCTTTATCTGCAATATGAATCGTTGAGACCAAATCTACCTGCAACACATCGAAAAGTAATGTTACTTTACTCCGGTTTTATGTGGAAACCTGCAAGTAAGCCTGGCGTTGCATTACCTGAAGAAAAGGGTTGAGAAGAATCCAAGGGAAACGTTTCTTGTAGCTGACGATCGCAGTCTGCAACTCGCTAGAGCCGTTGTTGTTGTTGTTGCCGTCGTCGTCGGAGCGGCGCTTGAACCGCATGTAATCAGCGATTGAGTTGGATTCTTGAAAGAGCGTGGCGTCGGAGGATTCTTCATCAGCCGGTTGGTTCAGTGAGAAGGAGACAAGAACCTGTGGACAACGTGGATTTGAGTGTTTCGCGGACCTGTGTTTCGATCTGGGGAGGTTCCAGAAGCCAATCGGAGATGAGTAAGAAGAAGAAGAAGATCTATTGGTCGTGGAGTTATAGTTAAGCAAAGGAAGGATGGCGAAGGAGCTGGACGCCATGGTTTCTTCGGGATGCTTGAGAGAAGAAGCTGAGGAAGATATTTTGCTATTTTCTAACCAGAGGTAGTTTACACGTTAAAGTATTCGGACAATGGATAACACATAAAACTGATTTATTTATTATTTTCTAACATTTTTTTTATTTTATAACAAAGAACTATACTAAATAACTAAACCTATTGCATCGGAAAGCCAATCCGAAGGTGTGGAATCAACATTAAGTGTAGCCGATAGAGAATTCTTTGCACCATGTGCAAGCTTATCTTTTTTTTTCCGTCAATAATTATATTAGAAAGAGGGGCGAGCCCAAAATATTACAAAAGGAACAAAGCCCATTGACTAAAGGACAACAAAGTCCAAACACTAACACAGGTCCGCAAGCTCAAACCAGAAACCCTAGGAACAACCAAGGGTGTTACCGCCGCATACACCACTCCGCCGAGTTCCTGACTCACCGGAAGCCCTTACCAGAGTCCGACCGGTCCACACCTTCTTTACCGCAAACGTCTTCTAATCGGAGAGATTTAATCGCAGATGCGAGATCTCATCCACCACGATTCATCGCACACACCGAGAGAAAGACTTCGCGTGAACCAAACTCGTTTACCATCGAAGAGTCTCACTACTCTTTCGACTACAAAGCCATCACCCACACATCAATCTTCTCATATGCTCCTCAAGAAACCGTCGGAGAGCTACAATCGGCCAAAGTCGAAGTCTCATCCAAACCGAACAAATAAGCAACCGCAGATCGAGAAACACAAACGAAACCATAAAAAGAAAAAACAAAATAAAATAACAGAGCCGCCGTCAACCGAAGAGATGGCGACGCGGGAACTTAAGCCGACCGTTCCCCTTTAACGGAACAGGAACCACGACGGAAGCTAAACCGACCGGCCACCGAGAAAGCAGTGCACCGACGGAGACAAAAAGAGAACACATCGGACTTACTATCACCATACCGACAATATATCCCGACCGACGACGTGTCTGAAGGAGACCACCGCCGTCGGCCAGAAAAAACCACTGCTCTCTACTTTTTCTCTCTTTCTCTCGTGAGTGCAAGCTTATCTACCATAGTGTTTTGTACTCTTAAAATATGTCTGATCCGGAAGTTAGGGAAGAAAGTCTTCCTACGTCTGAACTTTTCCATGTATGTAAAAAAAACTGACAATTTTTAAGTGACGACATCATCTTCACCTCTTGAGAATAATCCGTCACGAAAACTATATAAAAAAAGAAGGGTTTTCATGCACTCCATCGTCCATATTAGTGTTTCACACTTACCATGCAAAGATGAAAAGCTTCTTCGAAGATTTTTCGCTCCCATGATAACATCTGTCGAGCCATTTTTCCGGCAGAACCACCACTGCCCTGTGAATGTATCATCTTTTTTCCAGGCTCTATCAACATAATTTTTTTTATTTATTTACGATAGAGAAAATCTCTCAAAAAAACTTTATTTTCTAAAATATATTCACAAAAATAAATCTGAAAAAAATGACCAAAGAGATTTTATTAATGGAAAAATAGTCATTTAAATTATGAATTTTAAAATTTAGTTGGAAAAAAGTATAAATTTTTTCTTGGACCATTTAAAGCACCAACTTAATTTGAATAGTCATTTAAAATCTTAATTTAGTTTAACTAAACTAAATTAAACACGACGTTAACTCGGATAATGGACTGACTAAACAGGGTTAATCACTGTCTTTAATCTTCGTTAAATTCAAACGACGTCTTTTTTTTTTAATTGTATCTGAAAGAAATTGAACTTGTGACCAAAAGCAGACTCATTGCAAACCAAGACCACTAGACCACTTACAATTTTTTTAACTTGAATGAATACTAATAGATAATATTATAAAACCTCCAAATCATCTTCTCACACCCTAAATTCTTAAAAGACTTAACGGAGACTAGAGACGGTAATTAATCCTGTCTAGTCAGTCCATTACCGAATTAACGTCATGTTTAATTTTGTTTAGTCAAATTGAGATAAGGCTTAAAGTAATTATTCAAACAAAGTTGGTGTTTTAAATGGTGTACGATAAAATTCATGTTTTTATCAACCAAATTTGTAAGCTCGTGATTTAAATGACAATTTTCTATTTTATTAAAAGGTAAAATATGTGTTTATACCTTTTGAGTTAACTAATTTAGACTTAGGATTTAGAGTTTAAAGATGGATTTTGGAGATATGATTTCAAATTTCAAAAAATAAATATTAAAAGTTTTAAAATAAAAATGGATTATTTTGATTATTTTATTTTTTTGAAAACCATTTTGTGACAAAACTTAAAAACGGCTATTTGAGAGAATTGTCCATATGTTTATGACCAAAAACACATAAGGAAAAAATTACTAAAATTGTGCCAAAAAGGAAAAAATATACTGAAATAAATTTTATTAAATAGGTAAATGATAGTTATACCCATATTCTATATAGATGTATAGAAATAAATAAATATTAAAATTTTGAAAAACTGATTCTTAATTATATATTAAAAATTGAAAAAAAAAATTCAAAGTTTCAATACTTTTTGGAAATTTTCAAAATTTTACTTTTCATAACAAAATTTCAATTCTTTTTAATTTCATAACAACATTTCAATTTTTTTTGTTTCATAAAATTTCAATTTTGATTTCATAACAAAATTTTAATTTTAATTTTCATAAAAAATTTCAGTTTTTAACAAGGTATTGTTTAAAATTTTATACTCCAAATTTTAAATTATAAACCTTAATCCAAAATCAACTCATCCTCCCTTTTTAAAAATCTGAATCTTAATTGTAGATTAGTTAACCCTAATCCCTAAACTATAAATATTTTTAATTTCTTGAATGATTTCTATTTTGATCATTTTAATTATTGATGACTGTTTTGTGATAAAAACTTTTTAGTACTATTCTAAAGAAAATATATATATTTATTTACAATACTCTTCATTTTGTTTGATGTCGGAGTTCATTGGATCAAAACAAATATGCATATTTGTGTTTCTTGATTTTGTTAGATTTCAAAATTTCTATTAATAACCAGAACCAAATTTCTAAAATTTGATTTTAGACCACAAATTGATCATAACCAAACTATTTTTTAAATCTAATTAAGTAGTTTAATTCGACTTAAATCAGTCTAAATTGGTTTAAACAACACTAAATGAATTATAACTAATTCAATTATATTATTTCCAATTTGTCACAATTGATGGTTTTTTCTCTAATTTTTGTGTGTTAGTATATCCAGTTTTAAATATTTTATCAAAATGTTTTTTTAACTGAACATAATGTCTATAAAATATATAATGTAAATATATATATATATATATATAAATAAAGAAGCAAATGATTCGCTTACTCCGCATAGGCTTTGAATAATTTGTATATATATATATATATATATATATATATATATATAAATAAAGAAGCAAATGATTCGCTTACTCCGCATAGGCTTTGAATAATTTGTATAAACGCTTTTTTTTTATCAACTAATTTGTATAAACGCTAGTTCTTTAGAAAACGTCGTAACCCAGCCTAGCAATTTCTTAACATTTTATATCCAATTTATCATTGCCAATATATATGGCCCATGACATGCATCATTTCATGTGGTGTATATTTGTATTACCTCCCCCGGTTTGGTTTAGGTAAACAAGTGTGGGCAAAAAGTCTGATTCGGCCATGTGCTTTGTACGATTCGCAGCTGACGAAAAAACATTTTAAGTTGTTGATCGCCCTCTAGGCCCAACTTAATACTCGACCACCAAACTTTCTTTCCAATTTCTGATTAGTGCATGTTGTCTAACTTTAAGAACTTGAATGTTTGAATGGTATTGGAGAAAAACCACATTGCATTAAGATATGTTTTAGATAGTTTGTTCATCCTCCGCAGTTTCTTTTGCTGGAAAAATAGTCTATTTCAACATAAATTTTACGCGTCGTGTCCATTCTTTAACGAACTTTGTAATAGTGCGTATTTCACATTGTACTAAACAATTTTTTAAAATACTATATGAACTTTACGCTTCGTGCCTTTTTATTCTCGAACTTTATAGTAGTACATATTTCATATTGAACTAAACAAAAACTCATAAAAACTACATAGACTCTCAAAATTGTATTTATGTATGTGTGTAAATATATATATTAACCGTTAAAAGTGTTAGTCATCCGGTAATTTATCAAAACAACGTCTTTTGAATAAATTTTATAAATAAAAATTTTAAAATACAACATATAATCTCAAAATCATGCTTACATATATTGACTGTTAAATGTGTTAGTCATCCTTTAATTTATCAAAAAGACTTTATTTTGATAAATTTTTTAAAATTATCCGTCATTTGGTAACTTTTTTAATTTTACAAAATCTATCCAAGGTGACGTTATTTTAATAAATTAACAGATGACTAACACGGAAAAATACCTATTTTAACATAAACTTTATGCGTCGTGCATATTTCTTAATGAACTTTGTAGTATTGCGTATTCCATATTAAACTATATAAAATTTTAAAAATACTATATGAATTTTATGCGTCTAGAATGAAAATGCACGACGGGTAAAGTTCATATAGTATTTTCAAATTTTTGTATAGTTCAATATGGAATATACACTACTACGAAATTCGTGATGAAATAGGCACGACAAGTAAAGTTCATGTTGAAATACACCATTTTCTTTTATTTGTTCATCAGTATTCAAACATGCACATATCAAAATGTTTCGAAACAATAGATAAATATCTGATGTTCACAAGGTAATGCAACTTGTTAAAATTATACACTCAGTGAAAACCATCCAGTTTAATTTAGTTAAGATTGAATTTTATGCCTTTCCATCTAGGCTATTCAAATTAGCCTTAAAGACACATGTTCAAACTTTTTTTTTTGTTAAAGGTATAACAACTTTTCTATGCTTACATTTTCATTTTTTTCAAACTTTTAGCTCAATTATTTCAATTCAAACTGTAACTTTCAAAACACAGTTTAACATTTTCCGGTGTAAACCCATTTTTATTTCTGAGGTTATCATAGAAACATTGATAATCGAAAAGTAATTCGTAAAAATTAAATAATACTTTTAGCAAAAAAAAAATTAAATAATATTTTAGTATAGAATATAGAAGCAATCGTCTACTCTTTTTTATCCAACTTCTGAAAAAATTGATATAAGGCCATACAATGAAAGTAGTGAAGACAACTAGAACCGCTAGGCAATCAAATAAAGATCAACTGCGTCTGAAGTTTTTTTTTAACGAGTTATTCAAATATGTTGCAAAATTCAAAGTCCGAAAAAGATCTAATAGGGTGTATCAATATAGAAACATGCAATCGTAGTTGGAGTGTGGTCGGGTAAGTCATAAGTGGAAGCACTTTAACCACGTATATGTTGGAAGAAAGTTAGGCACGCTTTGACATCATTCCAAAGTCAGCTTTCACGCAATCCTTCTTGGTCTTTTAACCTAGATGTATAATCACATCATCGGTAATTATATACTAGTATATGTTAATTTTGTTTAAAGTGAGCTATTAGTAACATAGTATTTATGATATAATATTAAGTGTGGAGGACAACCCGTCGGCAAGCTATTCATTGGGCAGCCCACTGACGAAGACACGAATAAAAGTGGCTGTCCTTTTTAGTGAACATAGTAGGCCTTTTCTACTGTCCCACCTTTTTTTTTTGCTTCTCCACCATGTGATATACAAAGGGTGTGTTGAGGAGAATAGGTTTCGTTTCAAGATCATATGTACACAAATACATAAGGATATCGTGTTAATGTAGTTAACATATCGATGATGATGGTTATGCATCATAACTTATGAAGTGATATTTTGTTTCAACTAAAGGAGTTAAACTCGACAAAGATTAAATGATAATTCTTTAGGGGCAAAAGAGAAGTAAACAAAAAAGGTTATAGTGTAAAGAGTGGAGTCTCCAACAAAGATATCATTCACTTTGAGTGGATTAGCTCCACGCTTAATCAAGAGTGCATATCCATGACCATGCCACATACGTGGGTCCCAATCTAATTCTTATGTTTCTACAAAAAAATTTACGATTCCGTGTAGTATACGTAATTAGGACCATTAGTCTTCTAATTCTTTATGTTTATCTGATAGGGACTATTGTTTTGCTTACGACTAGGATGGTATATATACAAACCCTTTTTTTCCTAAACAAACTTTAAATTTCATTGAAACGTCATCCAACTATACAGTCTACGCCCGCATGGCTATGAGCTTGGATATGTGTTAAACCACTCTCCCTAGGATTCAAATTTCTTTTGAAACAAAGTCACAAAGAGAAGGAGTTTAAGTTTTGGGTTTAGTCCAAAGTTACGTGGCAATCTGGTAATCTGTTAACAGATGATCTTGTTACTTTTAATATAAGTCAGAAGATATTCCAGATTCAAATCAAATAGTGTGACAATCAGTCCGTTCTTTAGAACTAAGTACATTTTTTTCTGAAACTGGCCACATTAGTCGATAGAGCATATAGACATATGAAAAACTATACAACTTGCCTCTAATTTTTCATTATAAAAACAAAGTATCAAATTATATGGGCTTCATGTGTTAGAAAACTTTTATAGTGTGTCGAACCATCGTCCAAAGCGTCCATGGGGGAACACACCAGTGTACATTTGTAGCGCGTGTATCTGGCTGTGGACCCAACGATAATGACAGTGTGGAAATATTGCGATGAAAGAGACTGCGCGTGTTGTTTCATGATGTGTCGCAGTGAGAGACTGATGTGTATTTCATTCATATTTACACAATCCACTTGGTAATGGTGCATCGTATTTTGTTGCACTCCCTCACTATCCTCTCCGTCCTATAATCATATAGTAATATACACCATGGTTTTTTTAAATAGTAGGTACCAAAAGATGAAGAGAGAGCTAGTTATATTGTTTTAATTTCTTCAACTGATTTTATCTTTCTTCTTTTTTTTTTGTTACATATAGATGATTGATTCTTCAATCGCATGTGTTGATAGTAGCGGTCCTAGCTGAGGACAGTAATATTTGGTTTGTAATGTAGCGTGTCCTACCTTTTTTGTTTAGTATGCCCAAACATACATACATCTTTTCTGTTGTAATGAGTTTTTGGACTACCATGCTCAAAATCTTTATAGGTGATAATTAATGCCACTTGTGTTCACTAATCTCCGGATACAATGTATGCCGGCTCAAATAATTTATGGACACTGGACAGTGTGCTGAGACAGTTGTTTTTCACAAATTGTAGTTATTACTATTGTAAATTTGAAAATTAGAACTATAAGCTATATATTTTTTAACAAATCAAAATCTTAATTTCTTTAAAAAAGTTACAAACTTTTTATTTATTGCAAACGCACTGTGAATACATGCTTTAACACGGCACTACCATATTAGTACTAATAAGTAATAATTAAGTAATAACACTAAAAAAACTCGATAACTGTAGAGGATTATATAATTGAAATGAAAAACGGAATATTGATCAGTAATATAAATTATACTTATGATGTCGCCATGAGGAGGTGTTGAAAACGTTAAAATGCAAAATTAAGCATGCCGCCGAATCATGGCAGCGGATATCTGTCGCAATCATTACTCATGCTAACGAGATGGATAATTTGTACAAAGAAATCTCATTATCCCATTCATAAAACGAGATGGTATATAGATATTTTCTTTTTTTTTTCTTTTTTTCTTATCGTAACTTGAACATTAGGAGGGACCTAACGAATCGTATAATTCATATAAAAAAGTACTTCCAGTTGCACCCTCTATAAAAGGGCAAAGTTTGGCTTCTCTATGATCATATCTCAACACGAAGCATTATATCACTCCTCTCTATTATCTATCTCCTCTATATTTCTCTCTCTGTTTTCTTGACTTGTTGGATATGGGAGAAGCCGTAGAGATCATGTTCGGAAATGGCTTCCCGGAGATTCACAAAGATACTTCACCCATTCAAACCCTCCTCTCCAACCAGCAGGACTGCCATTGGTATGAAGAAACCATTGATGATGATCTCAAATGGTCTTTTGCCCTCAACAGTGTGCTCCATACAGGAACTAGTGAGTACCAAGAAATTGCACTTCTGGACACCAAACATTTCGGCAAGGTACATTTTCGTCTATTAGTATTATATATACTGTATAGCTTTGATTAACTACAAATATCTTTGTTATATGTTACTGGAGACTAAATAGGACTATGAACTAATATGGTGCTTAACTAAAATAGGTACTTGTGATTGACGGGAAAATGCAAAGTGCAGAGAGAGATGAGTTTATCTACCATGAATGTTTGATCCACCCTGCCCTCCTTTTCCACCCCAAGTATGTTGAACTTCTATTTTTTTTTTTTAAATACTATCTGAACTTGATTAGTTAATATAGGAATAAATGTTCATTAATGTTGTACATAAGTGGGATTGGATTTGCTATTTACTTAACCATTGTTTGCTCACTTAATAGCCCAAAGACTGTGTTCATAATGGGAGGAGGTGAAGGCTCTGCTGCAAGAGAAATACTAAAACACAAGACAATCGAGAAAGTGGTCATGTGTGATATTGATCAGGTTAACTTCTTATATCTATATGTATATATTTTATAAGTTTTATTAACAGACATAAATTCATTGCTAACACAAATGTTTTTTCTCCAGGAAGTCGTTGATTTTTGCAAG
Source organism: Raphanus sativus (assembly GCF_000801105.2). NCBI lineage: Eukaryota > Viridiplantae > Streptophyta > Magnoliopsida > Brassicales > Brassicaceae > Raphanus > Raphanus sativus. The sequence goes on along the minus strand of NC_079512.1, from coordinate 18,990,474 downwards.
AGATTTCTGACCGTTAACAGCGAGGCTTTTTGTAACAAGAAGCTTGAACTTGTGATCAAAGATGCAAAGTAAGGACACTGAAGCAAATAAAAACAAGATTTACGATGACTTTGTATTATCTTTTTTTTATAAATAAAGACAAGAAATTCTCTTAACTATAATAACTTATTAACTTGAATATGAAAAGGGCTGAACTGGAGAAAAGGGAAGAGAAGTTTGATATCATAGTGGGTGATTTAGCAGACCCAGTAGAAGGTGGACCATGTTATCAGCTCTACACCAAATCCTTCTACCAAAACATCCTCAAACCCAAGCTTACCCCTAATGGCATTTTTGTGACCCAGGTCTTCCATCCTTTTTTTTGTTATTGTTTTACTCAGAAGAAAGATAATCAAAACACTTTATTTCGATATGAATTTTGGTCAAATTCTTTCAAAAATAACAGGCTGGACCAGCAGGAATATTCACTCATAAAGAGGTCTTTACATCAATCTACAACACCATGAAACAAGTCTTCAAGCGTAAGCAAACCTTTTTTGTGTGTTGCTTTGTGTGTAGAAACATGGTAGGTTCATTTTGATGCTCACTTCTGTAATGAAAACAGACGTGAAGGCTTACACAGCACATGTGCCGTCGTTTGCTGACACGTGGGGATGGGTGATGGCATCGGACCAAGAGTTTGAAGTTGAAGTGAATGAAATAGATAAACGAATCGAAGAGAGAGTGAAAGGAGAGTTGATGTATCTGAATGCTCCTTCTTTCCTCTCAGCTGCTACTCTCAACAAGACCATCTCTCTCGCGTAATTTCCATTTTGTCCTTTGTTTATATATGTTTCTTAATCAATCCTTTTGCTTGCAAAACTGAAATATGAATTTGAGCAGGCTGGAGAAGGAGACGGAAGTTTATAGCGAAGAGAACGCGAGATTCATTCATGGACATGGTGTGGCGTACCGGCATACTTGAAGAAGAACCGATGTCAGCTTCAAGATTAATACCATACCCATGTCCACACTCAAGAACCAGTCTCTTTATTTTCTACATTGCTTGGGATTTCGTTTGCTTGTTCCTCAAGTTACTCCGGTTTTAATTTGGTTAAGAAAACTATGTTGTTTACTAAGAAATTAGACCCATCTTCATCATCAATATCTCCACTTTGTTATTAGTAAATTTTCCACACCAAATCTAGAAATCAAATTAGTTCACTTACTAGTGCTTAATGGTTTAAAACGTAAATCGAGTTTCATGAGTTCAGTTAAACCAAAGCAAATCATGCGGTAATAACAAGTACAAGTGGAATTAATACATGCAAAAGGAAACAAGGAAATGATCATTTGTGACCGATGAGATGAACATCTTGAGGAAGTAAGGTGTACTCGATCTCAAGCTCCTCGAGGATTCTCTTAACCGCGATGACCAGCTCCGTTCTCCTGAGCCTCTTCTCTACGAAGAGTTGGAAGTTGATGGTGTGTGTGACGATCAGATTCAAGTTCAGCTTGTTCACGTTCTCAATCGCATCCACCAGGAAAAGGAAATTTGGATACCAATTTTGTGGATTATGCACTAAATATCTGACCAAAACACACACACCAATGTTTTGTCAATACACAGTGAGTGAGTAGTTTAAGATGGATTTTGTTTGTATACTTACTCTGATATAGTTTCCTTGAGAGTGGCAATTTTAGCCGCCGGAGTTGAGAACGCGATGGAGAATAGTATTGAATCTCCCATATCTGGACTTCTGTAGAAATTGCTTATTGGTTTCGATATCAAAGTCGCATTTGGATAGAACACCTTCTCATTGTCAATCTTGAGGAACACGGTAGTTAAAAGATCTATCTCTTCGACCAACAACTTCAAAGTCAAGAGAAGGAAGGGTTAGAGGTTTAAAATGAGAAGTAGCATTGGCAAATATATGTACATGGGTTAGTTTTTAAAATGAGTTAGTAGATAATGTTCAGAGTTTTGCTTACTATAACACCGTCGATAATGCAACGGTCACCGACGTCATAAGGGTGCATCACGAAGACAAACACAAAGGATTCAAAGATGTTTTTGCAAGTGCTTCCAATCATGAAAGCAAGACCCACGAATTGTGAGGAGAAGACCACCAAAAACTTGGTTGTTGCTATATCCATAAGTATCAACCAAATGATGAAGGTGATAACGGACAAGACTCCAGTTAAAATCTTGTCCACCTGATTAACTGCTGTTTTTGTATCGTTCAGTGAGTGCCCTAGCGCTTTCCGACTTGTGTAAACTTTAATCTGTCAGTAAACAGCAACACAGGCTTACACACCAACCTACTAAAATTTTTATACAACATCTCTATATATGCATGGACACTAATAAACCAAGAAAGTGTTTGAAAGAATATTACCACCCATTCTGTAAACGCTTTACGTGTGATTTTTCCAGTCTCAGAACATTCTATTAATGGGAGTACAAGGTCTACCTCTTCCTTAATCATGAACCTCAACAAGTCATCTTCCTCTATGTAACTGAAAAGTTAAGAAACAGTTCAAGTTTGTATGATTAACAATGTATCAAAAGCGCATATGAATCTCTAGCACATAACTTAAATACGCAAACGTCTAAAAAGACTTAAAAAGATATATGTTTTTACATACAATAAAAATATAAAATTAATGTTTATATTATTTTAGAAAAATTAACATAAAATATACTCTACATGAGTACATATAATTTGTATAAAATTATAGTTTAATATATATATATGGTTTCAAATTATAAAAATTAAAATATGTTAAATATAAAGATGATAAATTTATAAACTTAAAATTATTTTACAAAACGTTAATCAAATAGCTAAAATCATATAAATACGTAAACTAAGTAATATCTAATATAAATAACAAAATTAAAACTATAATAATATTATTACTTTAGTTTTCTAAATATTACTGTTTGAAATCCACTTAGACATAGATCACATAATGTCTGTATAAACACTATTAAACGTCCTAACTACATAAATCTGCATTGTGTAACAAAAAGCGGTTGGTTACGGTAGTGTCTCAACTCCGACCACCGTATTTTAGAACACTGATGAATGATGATTAAGATGAAAAGTACTAGCCTAGCCACAAGAAAGCAGAGTTGAGTGTTATGTGTTGACTTACCTCGAGTTTGGCTGAGCAACATTGTTGAAAATATCATAAGCTACAGCCACAGCCTCCATCTCGTTGGTAATCTCTTTATCAGATCTCTTTTTCCTATTGCTAGATTCATCTAAAGTGTGAGATATGGTTGAGAGACGTGGAGCTCCCACAGCTTCAATCAGAACTCTCATCGTCCAAGCAGAGACCTTCTCTTGTTTCATCTTGTGAACCTTACCCATATCTAACACCTTCTTCTCTTCCACCGTTCCATCATTGCTCGTGAAGCTAAGGTGACCCGTGCTTGGCACACGTCCAACTCTCTCTGCCTCCTCTATAAGCGGAGGTCCGGAGAGAGTTTGGAGGACGTATTGGTGGAAGACAGACTCTTGAATTCTCTCAAAAAAGTTTCTGACGTTGAACTTTGAAGCAAGAACTTTCAAGGCATATCTCTTCACCAAGAAAATGGCTGACCCTACGAGAAGGGAGATGAGAGTCCAAGTTATAGAGTCGAGAAACTTCTTGGCCTTGCGAGAGTGTTGATCGTCATCTTCGAACAGAAACACCCAAGCAACAAGAATCAAACCGAACCAGATGAAGACTTGAACGTTCTTCTTCAAACTATGGACAAAGTACAACACCTTTTTACGTAGGAGATAGTTCCTTTCTATGATGAACACCGCGAAATGCATGAACCAGTTTGTCACGAACATGCCACTTATCGTCACCATCACAAGAACACACCATTTCCAAACTTCCAAACCCCAAATGCGATGCTTCTTCACCGAATCATTGGTTAAAAACACAACCAAAGTGCAAAGAATAGCCACAAAAACTAGCAACTCAATAAGAGCTAGAGGTCTTATTCCTTTACGCTTCACTTGGTGTAGTTTAACCTTTTTGTATATTTCTTCATTTTCGTCCGTCTCGTCCTCATCAACCCTACTCGGGGTCGCGGCTGCTGAGCCAGTGCTCTTATTCGATTTGTTACTAGGGGAAGCCTTGTTTAAAGAATGCTTTGAAAACAAAGCAGCATCAAACGGCTCCGTAGGGGTTGTTGCACAATTTTCCTCGACAATAGTCTTGTCGAAATGATAAGACTGACCAAACCTTGAGTTGGACTTGGAGTAAACTGACCTCGAAAGAGATCTCCTCCGAGTTAGACCTTCAGTGATTGGACTTGGAATCTTAGGCGGTTTATGGAGGTTACCAGAGAACGTTAACTTGTTGATTTCCGGAAGGGGAATGGTCAAGGGCTCTAGTTTCTCAGTACCCGTGTCTGAGTTTGGTGAAGCCGCTACATGAGAAGAAGGTGATAGTGCTGGACCTATAGACCCTTCTTTCTCTGGAACATTGATAACAACGTCTCCTCCGTTGCTGGTTCTCCTCTCTGCCATCATCTCTAAGTCACCTCCAGCCAAAAAAATTTGTAGAAACACGTACCAATGATTAGTTCAACCATAAAGTACCCTACAATATGCAAGAAAAGACCGTTTGTTCCAAGTAAATGTAACTAATATCAGCAAAAATAATCAGCATCTGGTACTAAACTCAGCTCTTGAGTCAGAATATCAAAAAATTATATATGCAGATGCTACAAGATATTTTAATTGATGGCTAGCAGAAAACACACAAGAACAGGTTAAAAGAAGATTACAGTGACATACATGCCTTGAAACAAGAAACTACGATGGCAAAACAGAGTAAGCAGAAGATCTTACAAAGGACACTAGCTGCTAGCTAGAGAGCTGAAGCAAGGAGTGATCTTGGAACTTTAGTCCCTGTCTTACAAAGTATGAATTATCCATGTTTACGTGCATTTTATAAACGAAACGAGTTCTAAACGGCTGCTGATCCAGAACAAAACAAATTGGCACTAACAAACGGAAAGAACCTCGTTGGTTTTCACGTTTCAGAGACGAGTCCCATAATTTGCTTCCGACCAGAAGCTAATAATTAGAACGTAACATCATTGAACTATTTTTGTCTTAATCTTAATATACTTACACATTTTTCTTATGTCCAGCGAATGGTCTTTATATATTTTGTCTATATGTAGTATTAAAATCATGATTTTCTAAAAATAGCGGTTGCCATGTCTCTATCGTACCAAATTTGCTTGATGTGATGAAACGAATATTACAGATCATTCTCATTTATTCAAATAATGCTTTCTAGCTACGTTACGTTTTAAAGAAGAAAAACATGGAACGACGAAAGCCAGTGTAACAACCCGTCCCGTGGGTCCCGACTGATCCTGTAGAGCATGATCCTAATCTTTTAGATGTGAGTCCCTTACGGCCATGTATGTAGATTATTGGTACGCTTGGCATCTTTCGAATCCAAGACTTCACATTTTAATAACTTTCCCACATGATAAGTTGTTATCACTTGTAACATCCTGACCGTCTACGGCTAATGGGTCACCTATGTCCGCTTTCTCAGCCCACGTGCTCCATCCCGTTTCCAACGATCGTCTGTTATCACTACCTGACATTTCTCTGTGTTTTGGCATCACTCGCACGGTATCGCAAATCATTTCCGATAGGCTATCCATCATTTTACTACTCCAGACCAAACACATTTAACTCTGGACTTCTAAATAGATGTGTGACGGAAAAGGTAAGTCAATTTTAATGACATAGATAGCCAAATCAATTCTTTTAAGTATTTCCATATATTATAATTCGTGATGTTACAATTCACCATTTCTCAAAGAACGCAATGTTCTCGTTGCGTTCCACGACAAGTCTCAAGACGTCTCTCAGACTAGAATCGAGATGGGTAACCAGTTCTAATACCACTTGTAACGTCCCGACCGCCCACGGCTAATGGGCCGTCCACGTCCGCTCTCTCGGCCCATTGGCCAATCCCGTTCCAATGATCGGTACGTTATTTTTTCTAAGGCTCCAAATCATTGTTTACTGACCTTCCAATCACCATTTGACCTTTCCCTGTGTTTTGGCCTGACTCGCATGGTATCACGAATCACTTTTCGATAGATAACTTATTCTTTCACTCTTCCACCCAAGCACGCTTAACTCTGGGAATCTAAAACGGATGTATGACGAAAAAATTAAGTCAACTTTGATAACATAGATAACCAAATCAATTCTTTTAATCTTTTCTATATATCACGACTCAGAATGTTATAACCACAAAACACCCAAAAAGCACCACTAGGTACTTTCTTTTTAGACTAGGCTACTCCAACATTACATTTAAGTTGGTTACATTTAAGTTGCGCCAGCCTCTTTCTAGGGTTCCATACTTTGAGACTTTATGTTCATAATGACATCATTCTTGCTTTTGCTTTTGATAGTTCCAAATTTTTTTTTTGATCGAACCCATATTTGTCCAATGGAAACAATCCGTTCATGAAAAAATTTCATATAGATTTGATGTATTTTTATCTTCGACAAATGACCTAGTATTTAATGCGGGTCGAATCATATGGTTGTCCGGCTGGTTAAACGCTATTAATGAATTCTTAACAATACGTCCAAGTTTGGTGAAGAATGAAAGAAGAAAAAGGTTGTGAATAGACAGACGCATACAAACATGAAAGCATTCAAACACTTTTAAAAGAGTTATTCTTGGGTTCACCCCCTAGGGTGAACCTTTAGGTTCATCAACCAATAGAAACTTGTTATCTTAGATTGAGTATCTTTTAAAAAAAGGAAACAAAATAATTATCAATTTGCATTATGTTTTTAAAATAAATGTAAAATAAATAAAAATAGTAATTAACAAAAAACGAATTTTTAAAAAATAATTTTAAATCCGCCAGCAAAAAATTATACCCTAAACCCTAATCCTAACCCCTAAACCCTTGGTGAACCCCTAAACCCTTGGATAAATCATAAATTCTAATTCATAAATATCAAACTCTAAATCATAAAAACACTGAATTTTTTAATTCTAAATCTTAAACCTTTAGATAAATTCTAAACCTTAAAATTTATATATAGTTTTTTTTTAAATACATTTATACAATTACTATTACTTTTATTTATTTTTACTTTTTTTATTTTAAAACATAATATAACTTGACAATTATTTTGTTTTCTTTTTCAAAAGATACTCAATTTAAAATAACTAATTCCTATTGGTTGGTGAATCTAAAGGTTCACCTAGGAGGTGAACGCAAGAAAAAGTCCTTTTAAAATAAAGAAGCATCCAATGCAAGACATTCTTTTGATCAGATATAATTTAACATTTATTAAAAAAAGATTGTTCGATCCGTAAATGTTTTAAGTTTCATAAATTCAGGGTAAAACCCTGGTTAACCACTAAGACCATCTCCAACCCACCTCTATTTTTATCTCTATATTTTCCTCCAAAATAGAGAATCTCTATTATAGAGGTGGATTTGCTCCAATGTATGCCTCTATAATAGAGTTCCTCTATTTATAGAGGAAAATATAGAGATTTGCTATTTTCACCTTTAAATATAGAGTCAAAAAGTAACATTTCTCTATATTTTCCTCTAAAATAGAGGAACTCTATTATAGAGGCATACATTGGAGCAAATCAACCTCTATAATAGAGATTCTCTATTTTAGAGGAAAATATAGAGACATACATTGGAGATGCTCTAAAACAACTTCACTATCTCAAACGCTCTATTCTCCAAAGAAATAAAGCAAAAAAAAAAGAAAAGTAAAAAACTAAACAATTCAAATGAGTGGGCTCTTCTTCCCGGAATATATTTCTCTCAGTTCAAACCGGAGAAATATAAAGGCCCACACGAGGCCCATCTTAGCCCGTACCAGTTTTATTTCCTAACCGGGTTTAGGGTTTTCTTCCAGTCTATAGGTTTTAAAGCAGCTCAGCTCCGTCAATCTCCTCCTCCCTCCTCCTAATCTCTTCCACTCCCTCCTCCTAAACCAGAGCATCAAATGGCGCTTACCTTCTCAGATCTACACACAGAGCAGGGTGTCAAATCCGTGGAGGAGCACCTCGCCGGAAAAACCTACATTTCCGGGTAAAGTTTCTCACTTTCCTTCTTTCCGTTTCCTTCGATCGAAGTCTAAAATCTAAAGAGATAGCTTTTTGATTAATCGCGCAGAGATCAGTTGTCTGTGGATGATGTGAAGGTATACGCTGCCGTTTCGGAGAAACCCAGCGATGCTTTCCCCAATGCTAGCAGGTGGTACGATTGCGTCGCTTCCCACCTTGCTAAAAGGTTCGTCCTTTTGGATCAGATTTATTAAGATTTCGATTTAAACATTTTATCTTCCAAAGAGCTTTACGAGTTTCGTATTGTTGCAGCTTCCCTGGAAAAGCCGTTGGAGTGAGTATCGGTGGCTCTGCTGCTGCTCCTCCTGCTCAAGCTGAGGTACCTGTACATGATCTATGTTTTTTTGATTGTTAATAGAAAGCATAGACCTTTAAAAGGGTAATTAATATAGAGTAATGAGGAACGCGTTAGATATGGTAGATGAAACGTATATATGACTACTAGATGTGTTTGGATGTGGAAACATATGTTGTGTGTTTAGCTGTTTTCATTAAATGGTGAACAGGCACCTGCATCAGCTGTAGCTGAGGATGATGATGATGACATGGATCTGTTCGGTGATGAGACCGAGGAGGAAAAGAAAGCTGCAGAGGAGAGGGAGGCTACTAAGAAGGACACCAAGAAGCCTAAAGAGAGTAAGACATTGTATTGAATGAAATCAATTTAGTATGCTAGCTTGTGTGTAGCTCATGTGATGAATAACAGAATGAGTTCTTACTTATTTTCTTTTGAATTTTGAACTTTTTTTTGTTAGGTGGAAAGTCCTCTGTGCTCATGGAAGTGAAGCCATGGGATGACGAGACAGATATGAAGAAACTTGAGGAGTGCGTTCGTGCTGTTGAGATGCCTGGTCTTCTATGGGGAGCTTGTAAGTTCCTAAACATTTTCCTTTTTCTCTTACTTGCAATGATTGTGTTGGTTAGTTTTCTAATCTGAGTGTTTTCTTCTGTGTTTAAATTGTTGCAGCAAAATTGGTTCCAGTTGGTTACGGTATCAAGAAGCTCACGATCATGCTCACAATTGTTGATGACCTCGTCTCCCCTGACAACCTCATTGAAGACTATCTCACCAGTGAACCTAACAACGAGTACATCCAGAGTGTTGACATCGTTGCATTCAACAAGATCTAAGAGACTTTAAAACCTCTCCCTACCCCCACAAACAATACATTTGATTTCTTTCCAAGTTTTTTTTATTTTTCTGCTGTTTGCTTGTTTTCTAGTTGCAAGGGCTCTTTCATGTTACTAGAAACATAAACTATCAATACTATTTTATTTCTTTACATTGTCTTAAGAGACACTCAAGTACCGTGAAAAGTTCTCTACAACTTCAGAAACAATCACGTATCCTGCAGCTCCCATCACAAGAGAAAGGGTGACTTTTCCTCCTGGAACAAGTTGTTGCGAACTTGTTGCTGTTGATGGTGAGACCACGTACCTATCTGACCAAGACATTGCAGCTGGTAGGATCCCGAACAATACCAGAACTACAAAAGGCAAAACAAAGTTGGTTTTGTTGTTGGTTTAAAGATAGTCTCAGGAAGAAACTTGTTGTACCTCCATATGTCCCAGCAAAATCTAAAGCTTTGAAGAAAATCTCTGGGTCCAGCAAGGAGAGGACAACCGGAGGAACCAGTGTAAGAAGGTAAATAAAAGGCTTGTTCTGTCTGGTCTGGAGCTTCAATACTTTAAAATTTCCCAAAAAAGGAAAAGGTTATAAAAGGTCAGGAGATTTATAAGGAAACATAATGTTTGGTTGTTTGTGATACTCACAATCAGAGAAGAAGTCAGTGAGGCCTAAGACAAATCCTATGTAAGATGTTGCGATTGCAATAAGAGAGAATGCTTCTACAAAAGGCTGTGTGTTCAAAAAAAAAGAGACAAGAGTTGAGTTGAGTTGATTGTTGAGAGTTTATTAGATAAGCAAAGAACAACTTTGACTTACACCAACGGTGACACTGGTTGATCTTAACTGTTGCAGAGGATCGATCATCTTCTCAGCTGCCACACCAGTATCTGGAAACGATCCAAGAATGACAGCATTCCAGACAAGAAACAGGCCAAGAGGTATGGCTGTGCCAAGAACAATCGCCGTTCTGAAACATTCAGAAACCGGAGTTAGTCCAGACAGATTCAGTGAGTTTCATTATCACTACTGCAGGGTATGATGTCACCTTACTTTCGGCAAGTCACCTTCAAGATCTGTGCAGAGAACCGGCACCACATTCTACAAGAACCAAACAAACAGTTAAAAAAAAGTTTCTTCATCTTGGAGTCAGGAGATTGAATGATTTACCTGGTAAACAAACGAGAGAGCAATAATGGGTATACTCATGGGAACGGCTTCAAAGTTGGCCTTGAGAAGTGCTTCCCAGTGCAAGTCTCCACTCGCTACTGCCTAACAAAAAGATCATCTATGGTTTGGTTTTCACTTTCATTAAACTTCTAGGAAAGCCGTTTAAGGAAATATTCTCACCACCAGTGCTGCAAACGATGCAACTAGTCCAAACACCAGAACTCCATTGGTTGCACCGATGAATCTCTGGCTACAACCACATGGAGAAAGCTCTGATTATCTACTCGAGTCTACCACTATTCTACTCTAAGTCTATTTGGGTTTAGACTGTTTCTGATGAAAAGCTAACCTTCCAAAGAAGCAAATGCCTCCAAGAACAAGTGAGAACAGAGTTGCGCTCTCCCATCTACAAGAAGACTCTCAGGGATATAAGTACAAAACTCAGAACTGTCAGTGCATATATATAAGGATGAATAGGGGATTAGTACATTGGAATGCCGAGGAAGTTTGTAAGGATGCCTGAAGACCGAGCAATGTAGGCCACGAGGAGAGTATAATGTATGAGAATGTAGGACCAGCTACACAACAGAAAGCCTTGTTTCAAACGTGAGGGTAAAAACTAAGGAAAGCAAGTTCTAAAATGAGAATGAGAGGATGATTACGATGCAACTTGAACTCCAAAAGATCCAAGAGTCCTCTTCGCCATCGAAACCTGCCAAAATATCAAGAAGTCAAAGCAGGACATCACTAAGAAGTGTTGGTTTTGAGAGATGGGGACATACGAGAGATACTCCTCCAGAGCCTAGCTCAGACATGGTGTTGACATTCACTTCAGCAACAAGCAAACCTGTGACAACCTGAAACCAAACATATGTTTCTAATGACCAACTTGCAAAAAAGGCATAAACAGAGAAACCAAGAAGCATGTGTGATCATCACCATGAAAGCCCAACAGAGAATGCAAGCGACTGCAGAGGCTAAAAAACCTGATTCTTGTGTCACTGCTGGAATTGCAAGTATCCCTGCACCTACCTAATCAAGAAAGAGATATAAAATTACAAGTTTGGTTCCTTTCCCAACGTTTCAAGTTATGAGAAAGAAAGAAGACTCACTGTAGTGCCAGCAACCAAGAAGATAGCACTAGACAAGCTTCCTGAAAAGTTCATTTACTCTTATACTTAGACCAAAACCCAATCCAAATTTGCTTCATTAAATGAAAAAGAACAGCATAGAACTTTGTACCGGACTCTCGCTTCAGTGTTGATTGGTTAAGGTTAGAGAACAGCCTCTGAAACTGGACATCCTCTTCTTCAGTAGTTACTTGTGTTTCTCTGCGTTCATCAGACAGTCTCGGAGGTAAATACTTGGAGAATCTTGTGGTCTGAGTTTTACAGAATGGGTTTGAGTTGAAACCAAAACGGTATAAAGAAACATGAGATGATCTTTGTAAATGGAAACGGACAACTCCATTGACAAGTGGAGGTTTTTGTTGAAGTCGAAGACAAGCGTTACTCATAGAGACAGACATATCTCTCTACGATCAGTTCTGGTTTTCTGATCAGTTCAAAAGGTTTTGTGGACTAGACTAGAGAGAGCTTAACTTAGCTTCCCAGATTAACATGTGTGGCTGTCTTATTTTTCGTTTTTATTTACCTATATTAGATTTGTAAACTTCTCTTAAATTTTTTCTTTAGATTTTAAAATTTATGCAAATCTCGTTTTCCTATTAACGATCTATCTTATTAAAACAGAAACATTCTCTTGGATCTAACATTTATTTTGTAAGTTTTTAAATTAAATACACATTTATACTTTATAGTTAAACCTACATTAAATCACTAATGTTCTTTTCTTTATACTACTATCCATGTTTCCAAACAATATACTTATTTCTTTATACTACTATCAATGTTTCCAAACAATATATTTTTATACTACTATCAATGTTTCCAAACAATACAATAATTAATCTTAGTTATGTTATATCTATCATTTTCTTTTTAAAATTTTGTAGAAACGTCATAATTTCATAAATTGTAAAATAATGAACTTTAAATTTTGGATTATAAGATTACAAATTATGAAACTATTACAATTTAAATCAAATTAGATTATATATCGGTCATCCAACAGTTCAATGGATTAGTCTCGGGTTTTAGTGATTTTTTTAATATGAATATTTTAAAAACCTAAATTGAATTGTCAGATCTCCGGATTAACCGGTATAATCAACATCGGGTTGAATTTAAAAACACTGATTTAAATGCAAAAATATTTTAAATACACACTATTAAAAATTACCAAAATATTTATTAAGTTATTAGTGAAATTTTTTTATCGTAAAATATTCCGCGCTTCCAAAGCGCGGATTAAGATCTAGTTTATTATTATACAAGAAAATTAATTATTTAAGTTTTACTTTTATACATATCAACAATATTGTAAACGCTTTTTAAATTTTTGATAATGAGATCATTAACTTTCCCAAATTATTAAAAAAATTAGTGCAATTTTTGGAGGCAGAAAAGAATCCACGTAGATATAGGTAAATGATTTTTTTTTTTGTTGTCAACCCAAAAAGAATTGGAGAAGAAGAAAGTCCATATCGGCTAATTTGGGTCCGACAAAGAACGGGTCAGAAACAGAGACTTTAAAACAGAGAGAAAAAAAGGTCCAAACTTTTTCCTTTTTTCTTGTCGTGTTAGATAGGAATCAACATAGTATATTAGAGTTTATCTTCTTATATAACTCCAGAGAGAACGGAAAGTATAGATTTCTTTTTTAATATATTTTAGGGTTTTATCTTCTTCTTCTCACCCTGACTTCTGGAGTTGGTTCTCTTCCTTTGAAACAAAACAAAAGCCATGAAGAAGAAGCTCCAAACTCGTTTTCCAGCGGTATGACAAAATCACTTTCTCTCTGTTTTTCTTGTTTCTACACTTGTTATGGAGAAAAACTTGAAGAAGAGTGTCTTGTCACTTTATGAATGTAGTTTCGTTGACTTTTTTTTTGCTGTGCTTACAAGTTTTCTTCTTTACGGTTCCTTGTCTTATTTAGGGTTTTGAGTTTTTTTTGTGAATGTTGTCTTGGGATTTGTAGGGCTAGTTTGTTCTTATCTTGAAGACCTTTGGTTTCTTGATGATCTTTCTTAACGTAGTTGAACCTCTGTTTTACAGACAAGGATTAAGAAGATTATGCAAACTGATGAGGATGTCGGGAAGATAGCAATGGCAGTCCCTCTTCTTGTTTGTAAGTTGATGTTTTTGTTTTTGGTTTTCATAGAGGTTGTGTGTTACATGTAGTTTATGGGTGATTGAATTGGTCTCATTGTTTGATTGTTTAAATTTGCAGCTAAAGCTTTGGAACTGTTTTTACAAGACTTGTGTAATCACACATATGATGTAACTCTCAGCAGAGGCGCAAAAACAGTCAACTCTGTTCATTTGTAAGCTTTGTCAATCCCTTCTTTGTTTGGCCTTTGCTTTATAAAACCAGTTGTTTTCTTGATTCTTGATTCTTTTTTTCTTCTCTTTATCAGGAAGCAGTGTGTGAACGCGTTTAATGTCTTTGATTTTCTGAGAGACACTGTCAGTAAAGTTCCTGATTTAGGTGGCTCAGAAGGTGAAGACCGACCAGCTACCAAAAGAAGGTTAGGCCCCAAACATCAATCAATCCCCTTCTCATGTTCTATGATCTAGTTTTCATGTCTTAAAACACGTTTTTTTTTTTTCAGAAAACTTGTGGATGAAAGTATTAACAACGATGAAGATATCAAGACCAGTGACATGGTAAGTTGGTAACTAGCCGTAGACTTTATTTCGCTAATGAATAGTAGTATAATTTATAGCTTAAAGCTTATTGTTATTAAAACCTTTCTTCGTCTTATTACAGCATGAGTCCAAACATACTAGCGGTGGCAGAGGAAGGCGGGGTAGAGGACGTGGAGGGTATGTTGGAAGAACAGGAAACAGCCTGTCTATGAAGTTGGAGGATAACTTAGAAGATGTTTCGCCCGAAGGCAGCATGAGCCCATCTCCTGAAAACTGGAGCCTTTCTCATGAGGCTGCATCTTGGAAGGAAGCTGCCTCACACAAGAACAATCACAGAAGCTCAGAATTAAAAGTAAGGGACTTTGATCTAAATGTGGAGCTAGATGAGAACGGAGAGTTTGCTATATCGCCGGAAAGACAGCTAGAAGAAAGACCAGGCTGGCCGCTGTTTGGGATCAACGAAATGAAAATAGATAGTGATCAACGAGAAGTTAGTTCTAGTGAGGAAGACTATGATGAAGACTGAAGTTTAGGGGTTTGTTTTCAGGTTATGTGACATGACTTCCTCTCAGATTAGAGGAAAACTAGTTAGTTACTAACATCAGGTGTAGTACATTGGAGTTTGGAAGAAATCTTCATTAATATATACAAATTAATTCAGTCATTCGCCATTTAGTTTTAGATTAAAAGTTTCAAATTCAAGTTTCCATTAAAATTTTCCTTTATTCAATTATGTATTTCGTAATTTTGAAAAAAAATATTGTGTTATTAGATTATATATTTGAAATCATTTTCTAAAATATTTATCTTAGTGTTATTCTTTTTTTTTTAAAGATGAGAATATTACAAAGACGATTTTACAGCCAACAATTCTACCACTATGTGAGAATACACGTCTGACTGCACCACTCTGAGCCGTCCTATGAGATCCATGTCCGATGGTACATCCTGCACCAAGCTGAAGATCTCCTGTAACCTGTTTTTCCATAATCGGGTTTGAATCCCAGACCTCCGGGTGTAGAAGCAATTGAACCCTTAGTCAAACCACTGGACCAAGGGGGCTTCCAGATCTTAGTGTTATTCAATTCACTAATTTTCTAATTTTATTAAATATTTGTGTAGTTCAAGTTTTTGTGAACTTCACGGTAAGTGACTAAGTGTATTTGAAAAGAATTTAACTGAAATTTTATTATAAAATGTAAAGAATGAATTCTTAAGATTTAATTTAGAATTTGAAAAGTTTTTTTATAAAATTTATTATTAGATATGTACGTCAGACTATCAATTTATATTATCACTTTGACGAATTGAAAAAAATATCCTATTTGTTGTAATCTAGATATAATCTTGTTATTAGATTATGACTCATCCTTTTAAAAAACATATGTATTTTTTGTTTGATCTTTTTTTTTGAAAATTTAATTTTTATATTTTGATTTTTGAATAATTATATTTTAGCTTAATATTAAACTAATTTGATATAATATTTCCTTAAATAAATGAAATATATTATTGGACCAAACATTTATCAATTGAACATAATCATATTTTAACAGAATAGATATAAATTAATTGACTTCTATTATTTTTTAGTTAGTAAAGTTCTTATTCCTCTTTTAAAATGACTTTATCTGTCTATATGGTATAAAATTATTATGATTTTCTTTTTTTTTAATTTCAAAATTTCCATTGATTTTTTTTAAATGACTATAAATTATTTAAACTATTAAAAATTCCATGGTGAAAATGTTGTTATCAACTGTTTATAACTTTTGTTATAAAAATAAACAAAAGATCATAAAAAAATTTGAGTAGAAAAACTCATTTAATAGATAAAAATATTGAAAATATACTATATGTCTATATTATATCAATCAACTTTAGTTATACATTATATAAAATAAATAACATTAACTGTTTTGATTTATGTATATATATTAATTTAATTATATATGCAATTTTTTTTATTTCTCAATTATTCTATATATTATTATTTTATAATATATAAATTTATAAATACATAAAAATGATATAAATGCTCATTCTACACAAATAGCAGATCTTAACCTAATTAAAACATGATAACCAAAGATTAAAAACACAGACGTGGGATTAACAACGAAGACTCTAAACAAACAAGCGGGTTTGATATGGTCGTCTACTAACTAACTATTCTCAAAAACAACAAAACCTCAGAGAAAATCGAAAACCTCTCTCTCTCTCTCACCGTCAAAATCAGTTGCGAAAATGGATTTCCAGGTTGTAATTCTCGCCGGCGGATTCTCCAGTAATCTCCAGCCCTTAGTCTCCAAGGTCCCTATCTCTCTCTCTCTCTCATTCATCTGCAAAACACAGTCTCTCTCCGTAAGCTTAGGCTAATCTCCTTTTTTCTGCTGTACAGGAAGTCCCTAAGGCGCTGCTCCCCGTGGCGAATCGTCCGGTGTTATCGTATGCTCTGGATCTGCTCGAGAGTAGTAACCTCAAGGATCTGATCGTCGTACGCCTTATTATCCTTTCATACAATTGCCTTTTTATGCTAGATTGAATGATTTTGTTTGAGACTTCATATTTTTTTTTTCGCTTGGGTGGTTGCTGGTAACAGGTTGTAGAAGGAGAAGATGCAGCTCTGAAAGTTGGTGGATGGATATCTTCTGCCTGTGTTGATCGTTTACATGTTGAGGTATTCCTCTTGAGAATAGTGTTGTTTCATTAGAAAATAGAATGGAGGAGGAGCCTATTGCTTCATATAGTAGTACCACTGGTGCTTCACATAGAATAGAGAAGAAGTGATATATACTTTGCCTTTAGAATCTTTAACTGTTAGGCAGATGGAATTACAGTAACACTAGGAACCATTCAGTTTTTTTTTCTTTTTTTTTAATTTGATTGGAGCTATGGTGTCTCCAATGGCTTAATAGGTTTGACAAGCTGAGAATGTCTTACTTTAGGTTGCTGCTGTTGCTGAGAATGTCGGGACGGCTGGAGCCCTCCGGGCAATTGCACACCACTTGAATGCCAAAGATATTCTGGTTAGCTACGACAAAAGCTGTCTCTTAGCTTATCTCTCATCATAGCTTTTTTTTACATTGTCTAACTGTAGAGCGTCTAGCTAACTTTGGTAGGTTTCCTGAACGCAGATTGTAAGTGGAGACATTGTTTCTGATGTTTCTCCTGGTGCTGTCGCTGCAACTCATAGAAGACATGATGCATCAGTAACTGCAATGCTTTGCGCTGAGCCAGTAAGTGGGCCATCGGAATCTGGGGTTGCTGGTGGGAAAGATAAAACCAAAAAACCTGCTTGCTATGATATCATCGGGCTTGATTCCTCGAAACAATTCTTGTTGCACATAGCCACAGGTCCTAATTTGAATTCTGCATCTTTTTGTGTCTCAGAGGCAACAAAATGCTTAAACCTGTTGTTTGTTTCCCTTCTGAATTTTGATAGAGGCTGAGATTAAGAAAGATACCCGAGTTAAAAAGAGCATTCTCTGTGCCGCTGGCAAGGTAATTATCTCTAATTGTAAGCCTCTGATGACTTACAATGCAGTTTATCTTCTAACTGTATGGTTATTTGAAAATTGACAAATTGTTATTTTTGATCTAGATGGAAATTCGATCAGATCTCATGGACTCTCATATATATGCCTTCAAGAGGTTGGTTATATATGCTTACAAATTAGTTCAATCTGTCGACACTCATTATGTTGTTTTTGTCTTGTGTCTTACAGATCAGTCCTGCAGAAAGTTTTGGATCAAAAACCTACTTTTCGGAGCCTAAAACAGGATGTGCTCCCGTATCTTGTTCGTACTCAGCTGGTTAGTTGGATAATATATCCATGCAAATAAAAATAATGGAGATTATATCATTTGTCTTGTTACCATTTTGGTAATTTTATTTGTGTTTTTTTTTTCTTGTTGAGTTTCAGAGATCAGAGGTCTTCCCTGAAGAAAAAACTGTAGAGGACAATGGAAAGAATAATATGCAGAGCAACGAGGTGGTTCTGTCTCAAATTCTCTCCAACGCATCTTTGCCAAGCTTTCATCAAGTTTACGAATCAGGTCTGAATAGCCGAAAAACCCATAAATGCTGTGTTTATATAGCGGATGAGAGTAAGTATTGCGTCCGCTTAAATAGCATTCAAGCCTTCATGGACGTAAACAGAGATGTAAGTTGTTTACATATGGGATTCCTTCTACAGTATCTCTTTTTCTCAGTTGACATCTAAAGCTTTTCAACTATTCAAACATGTGCAGGTTATTGGTGACGCAAACCACCTATCCGGATACTCCTTTTCTTCTCATCACAACATTGTCCACCCATCAGCTGAGCTTGGATCAAAAACCACAGTACGTCCTCTACATGTTTGGGCATTTGCTTTGGAAGTCGTGATGGTCAGTAACATTTTTGTGGGTTGCAGGTTGGACCTCATTGTATGCTTGGAGAAGGTTCTCAAGTCGGTGATAAATGCAGTGTCAAAAGATCTGTAATTGGGAGACATTGCCGGATAGGCTCCAACGTGAAGGTAACAAATAAGAGCTTTTACTCATTTTAGCCAACAAACATTTAGATAATACACTTAATCTGTGTTTAAAAAGGCGATCGCCTTTTGCGCCATGGCGCAAGGCGCACTGTGGCGATGGCTCCACCGCCATGGAACCCTGAGGCGAGCCTAGTGTCCCCAAGGCGCTCGCCTAGGTGCGCTTTGGCCATAAGGCAGCGCCTTCAAAGGCGATGCAAAGGCGCGCCATGGAGACTCTGTATGTTAACCGGCCCTAAACCAAGTAGAAACGAAACCCTACTCTAACTAATTAACCAATCTTAAAACCAAACGTCAAAAACACTCAGCAAAACCCTAGCTTCCTCTTTATAAAATTTAAAACCAAACATTAAAAATACTCACAAAACGTAGATCTAACGATGTTTTGCTTAAAGTTAGAGTACTATGTACTCTTCTATAGTCTCATAGGTTCTTTTTCTTATTATAACTTCTTTACATAACACCAATACTCGTACTTGTTACATAACAAGACAATAAGACATACTTAACGTTAACTTTCAAGTGGTTTCCAAGGCGAGCGCCTTGGTGCGCCATGGCGCAAGGCGCAAGGCACACACCTCATCGCCATGGAGCGCCATGCGCCATTTTAAACACAGCACTTAATTGCTTTGTATGTATGTGGGTGACAGGTGGTTAATTCAGTTGTGATGGACCATGCCACAATAGGAGACGGATGCTCAATACAAGGCTCAGTGATTTGCAGCAATGCACAGCTTCAAGAGCGTGTTGCTCTGAGAGACTGCCAAGTACGTTACTACTCCCTTCAGTTTTTTTTGTAATACACAATGGTTTAATTGATTCCGCAATCAAAACATCAATTTTGGATTATAGGTGGAAGCAGGCTATGTAGTTTATGCCGGGGGTGAGCACAAGGGAGAGACCTTTGCCAGAAAATGATGATAGCATTCATTCGTTTGGTGAGCAGAGCAGTTATGAGAAGAGTGAGAAGTCCCCACCACTAAGGTTTTGTACTGTGAGATTTTTCATTGCCATGTTTTGCTGATAGGATTTTGATATTTTGCTGTTGAAACTCAAAACTTGATGAAGGCTTGAAAACTGTTTTGTACTGAAACAATTTCATGTAAGATATACTATTTGTTTTTGTTAGTTTTCCATAGAGATGATTACATCAAGAAGACATTACATGGTCAGCTTTTTTATCTACTCATATTAGAGATGTCAAATGGGCGGGCTATAAATGGGCGGTCCGTATCCAAATTGATATGGTCTGAAATGGATATGCCCATTTTGACCCAGTAACTAAATTTTGTCCACATGGACGAGCCCAATTATAACATGGACAATATTGGGTTTAACCATTTGGACAATGGACGGCCCAAAAATCTAAAATATTTAGGTTTAGCAAATTGGAAAAAACACAATATTTTTTTTAACATTTTCCTTCCTGAAGCCTGAAAATTTGATTTGTGATTTTTGCGGCCCAAAAACTGTTTATTTGTGATTTTTATTATGGAAAAATATAATTTTCCGCTAAAACCGAAAAACGTAATTTTCCGTTAAAATCGAAAAAACATAATTTTCGTTAAAACCGGAAAAACATAGTTGTCCGCCAAAACTGGAAAAATGTAATTTCCTGCCAAGACCGAAAAATACAGTTTTCCGCCAAAACCTAAAAATGAAATTTCTGCCAAAACTGAAAAACGCAATTTCTCGTCAAAATCAAAAACGCAATTTCCCGTCAATACCGAAAAACGTAATTTCTCGCCAAAACTAAAAACGTAATTTTCCGCAAAAATTGAAAAACGCAATTTTTCGCCAAAACCGAAAAATATAATTTCTCGCAAAAGCCGAAAATGCAATTTTCTGCCAAAACAGAAAAACACAATTTCCCACAAAAATCGAAAAAATGAAAATTATATTGTTTACATTAAATGGATGTATGGGTCTCATGGACAGCCCAACAAATCATGGTCTTATTTGGTTATGGTCTCATTTGGACATGGTTCTATTTGGGCTTCGACCAAAAATGTCCAACAAAAAAATGAAGCCCATTCGGACACGCCCAAACCCGCCCGGCCCGCCCAATTCGGGCACGCCCAAACCCGGCCGGCCCGCCCAATTGACATCTCTAACTCATATAGTCATATCCCTGATCCAAGTCCTCCTATAACGATGGGAGAAATCATTATCATGTACAGCCTGTTTTATTTATTAGTGACTTCATGTGTTTTATTTATTAGTGACTTCATGTGTTGTTTGTCCATGTGAGAGGGCATGAAGAGTCGTAGTAGGCCCTAAAGAGTGAAACTAGAGAGATTGTTTGGTCTGCACCGGTTACACGTCATACCCTCATAAAGTAGATTAATGTATGTTTTACTTTTCAAAATGTGATTATTGCGTAGCAAGTGATTTAATAAAATAAATCTATTTTCATTTAAAATTTGAGAAACGTGGAACAAATTATTGACCGATTCAAATTTATTGTTATCCTTGATACTTGATGATGATTATGTGTAAATTATGAAGTTTGCCTCCAATTAGAATAAAATATATGAAAAGTATATATCACTTAAATTTGTAATCTAGTGGTTTGTAATAACAAACAGAAACCAAACATTAAACTCTTTTTAACACATGTATTGTTTCATTGGAAAACAAAGTGGAAGAGTGTTATATCCGAAACAATAATAATAAGAGAGTGGTGGCGAGTCTTGTGACCGTGCGAGACTCTCTTTAGCAATGGGCTACCCTCTGATTCGACGATAAAGAGAAGAAAAAAGATTAAGAGTCCCTTTGCTCTTCTCTTCTCCCTTCGAGAAAGAGAGGGAGACTTTTGACTCTTCTCCTCTCTCTCTATCTCCCCCCGTTGCTTCCGTCGATTCACCTCTCTTTCTCTCTCACCGTCTAAGCTCCCCAGGTCTGTAAAACATCCTCTTTTTTTTTTTGGTTTTCGCCTGATTTCATTTGCTAGGGTTTACTCATCATCTCTGCTCTTCAGCTTCTATGTTTCTTAGATTCGTTTTTGTCTGTTTCTCCTTCACCAAATCTGATTGTCTTTTGCTTTATGCTTTTTTTTTTTATTTTTGTGATTAGTGAGTCTTTCTTTCCTAAAGTTTATACTTTATTTAGAGATCGTTGATAAAAGTTCAAAGCTTTCCTTATTAGAGCTTGTGTGGGTTCATTTACAGATTTGATCACAAAAATGGGAAACTGTTGTGCAAGCCCTGGCTCAGACACCAAGAGCAAAGACAGTAAACCAAAGACCAAAACCAACCCTTTTTACAGCGAGGCGTACACTACTACAAACATATCCGGAGCTGGCTTCAAGCTCTCTGTTCTGAAAGACCCAACGGGACACGACATATCCCTCGTGTACGATCTAGGCCGCGAGGTTGGTCGCGGGGAGTTCGGTATCACCTACCTCTGCACCGATATCAAGACGGGGGAGAAGTATGCGTGCAAGTCTATATCGAAGAAGAAGCTCAGGACGGCTGTGGATATAGAGGATGTTAGGAGGGAAGTTGAGATCATGAAGCATATGCCTAAGCATCCTAATATAGTGACGCTTAAGGATGCCTTTGAGGATGATGATGCGGTGCATATTGTGATGGAGTTGTGTGAAGGAGGTGAGCTGTTTGATCGGATTGTTGCTAGAGGTCATTATACCGAACGTGCTGCTGCTGCTGTCATGAAGACTATCCTTGAAGTCGTTCAGATATGCCATAAGAATGGGGTGATGCATAGGGATCTAAAGCCTGAGAACTTTCTCTTTGCTAATAAAAAGGAGAATTCACCTCTTAAAGCCATAGATTTTGGATTATCAGTCTTCTTTAAGCCTGGTATATAGATTTATACATAAAAAAAATCCAATTATAATATATCTCAAGACTTTTGTTCTGACTAATTTAATCAAATTTTGTAACAGGTGAGGGATTCAATGAGATAGTTGGAAGTCCTTATTACATGGCCCCAGAGGTACTTAGGAGACATTACGGACCTGAGGTTGATATCTGGAGTGCTGGTGTTATCCTTTATATCTTGCTCTGTGGTGTCCCACCCTTTTGGGCTGGTATATGTTATTATCTATCTTATTGTTTTTTTTTTTTTTGGTAATTCATGTGTTTTAGTTCCCATGGATGCATAGAAAAATTTACTGCAGAATCACTAGTTTCATTAGTAGATGATTTGAGATCCTGACAAATTAACAATGGGTCTTTGGTTCCTCTTTTGAAGTTTTATTTATCTTCTTTATTTATTGTTTATTTATCTTTGTATAGAGACTGAGCAAGGGGTGGCTCAGGCGATCATTAGGTCAGTCATCGACTTCAAGAGGGATCCATGGCCAAGAGTCTCTGACACTGCCAAAGACCTTGTGAGAAAGATGCTCGAACCTGACCCCAAGAAACGGCTCTCTGCTGCTGAAGT
Organism: Raphanus sativus; assembly: GCF_000801105.2. Lineage (NCBI taxonomy): Eukaryota > Viridiplantae > Streptophyta > Magnoliopsida > Brassicales > Brassicaceae > Raphanus > Raphanus sativus. The sequence goes on along the minus strand of NC_079512.1, from coordinate 18,967,324 downwards.
ACTCGGTATGTGTGTTTTCTATTTAGCTCTGTGCTTCCAAAATCTATTTACTAATGGAACAAACATATACCGTGACTCCTATATTTGCAGAACATCCTTGGATACAAAATGCGAAGAAAGCTCCAAATGTTTCACTCGGCGAGACTGTGAAAGCAAGGCTCAAACAGTTTTCTGTTATGAACAAGCTCAAGAAACGAGCTCTACGGGTAGTGATTTCTGTCCTCTGCTTTGGTAACCTTTTTTTATTTAGAGGAAAAATAATGTGGAAACTGCTTTGCAAGCAGGTGATAGCCGAACACTTGTCAGTGGAGGAAGTAGCTGGCATTAAGGAAGCTTTTGAGACGATGGACAGAAGAAAGACGGGGAAGATAAACCTCGAAGAGCTTAAACATGGACTTCATAAACTCGGACAGCAGCAGATACCTGATACTGATCTACAGATTTTGATGGAAGCTGTAAGACAAAAAAAACTTAGAATTTTCTGTTACTTCTATGTATTAATATATATATATTATAAAGTGCTATATTTTTTTTTTTTTTCTCTTTGTGTGCAGGCTGATGTAGATGGGGACGGGACTTTAAACTATGGCGAGTTTGTGGCAGTCTCTGTGCATCTTAAGAAGATGGCGAACGACGAACACTTGCATAAGGCGTTTAGCTTTTTTGACAAGAACCAGAGCGAATACATAGAGATTGAGGAGCTGCGGGAGGCTTTAAATGATGAGGTGGATACAAGCAGTGAGGAGGTTGTTGCAGCCATCATGCAAGATGTTGACACCGACAAGGTAACACCCTAAAATATAAGACTTTTAAGAAAAATGGAGACTTGTCACAGCAATAAAAGTCTTGAATGATTCTTAAATGCAAAGCTAGTAGTAGTTTGGCTAATAGTAGAAACTGTACAAGTCTTGTATTTGATCGTTTCTGCTTCTTGGTGATTTATTAGGATGGGAGAATAAGCTACGAGGAGTTTGCAGCGATGATGAAAGCTGGGACGGACTGGAGGAAAGCGTCTAGACAGTATTCGAGGGAAAGGTTCAACAGCTTGAGCCTCAAGTTAATGAGAGATGGCTCATTGCAATTAGAAGGCGAGACCTGAGAGAAAGCATGCATGGGGTCTCTCTTTCAAAAGCCATAGTAAAGGTTCTGTTTGTGTTTCTCTTAAAGAAGTAAAAAAGAAAAAGAAAAATACAGTATTCTTTGAAAAATGTAGTGTCTTCTTTTGTTGTTTCGTTAGATCAGGGTTTTCAAATGCGTTAGCGACTTGAATAGCGAGCCACCATGTACGAGATGTGAAGATGTTGTCTTAAATTTTCTGACTTTTGTTTTAGTGTTGTCTGGATACTTAACTATATTACGTGTAAGAACTAAGAAGAGTATATAGTTTTGTTCATTTCTTTCCTTATCTTAATCCGATAAACCTCTTCTTGGGTGACCATCAAAATCAATTCTCGTTTGTAATGGCATGAAAACGTCTTCCACATAGAAAAGCATTATATAAGTCCTCATCATGTTATGCAACTCGATGATTGTTTGTTTCAATGAAACCATACAGTTGAAAGAACCAGCTCGTATCTCGGAGAGTCTCCTTCTCATAATTCGTTTGGTTGCAGTCCTGATTATGTTGCCCTCTTCTTCTAACACATTTAACAGTAGAAGAACCGTAATTGATGGCCCAAACACCATCCCTGCGTTCTCTAACGCGACTAGCACACCTGTTTTTGATGGTGCACGTATCCGACAGCAATCAAATCATGCAGAGAGAGAGAGAGAGAGTTTCTTTCTTCTTTACGACTAGATGATAATCTGCGCTTTACGCGGAGTAATTTTTTTTAACTATGATGTAATAAAATATTATAAACGATATTTATTTTGTTATTGATAATTTTTTTTTACATTTGACTAAATATGGGCATTCAGATATTCTTTTTTTTTTGTTTGTTTCAGTTCAGTTTAGACCTTTACAAATTTGGTTTGGTTCGGTTCGGATATTCGCAGGTTTAGTTTGAGTTTAAAAAAAAATTAAAAGTCCATATAAAATTTTAGTTTCTCAAATTATAAAAATAAAATAATATATAACATATAAATTTAAATAATATATGCCAAAATACTTAAAATTAACATAAAATTGGTTTAGCCTAAATATTTGGATAAAAAATCAATAGATATTTTAAGAATTTATCGTTTATCTATTTTAAACATATACTTTATTTGTATACTAGATTTGATCCGCACTTTAAAAGCGCGGAATTATTTTTTGTTTGAAAACAAATTAATCGATGATAATTTAAATGTTTTACATAATCCACATATTTTTAATTATTAAATTATATATTTAATTTTTCAATAGAAAAAAATTTTGATTTTGATGAGAATTTGAATACATAGTGATTTATATTTTTTTTGGTAACACTTTTGATTTTTACACAATACAATTAAAAATTAAATGAAAATCGTCTATTACAATTACAGTTTTATGACAAAAAAAAACAATTACAGTTTTTTAAAATTTAGCTTTTCAATAATAAGTTTACTAATCAAAGCCAAATTATTATTTTCAAATGTAAAATATATTCATTGTTTGGCATTTGAAGTGTCACTTTCAGTACAAACCGAAAAAATATATATAAACTTAATTTATGTTAATAAATAATCTATGCTACCACAAAAGATAGTTTAAAAAGAAATGTAATATTTTTAAGAAAATATTGTTGCAATTTAATATATATACTGTTGATTTGTAATACTAAAATTACACGGGAAAATATATTCATTTGTAAAATGTATTTATGTTTAATTATTTTGTAATCAAATTAAAAATATAAATTATAATTACATGAAGATCAAAATAGAATAAATATCTTATCTAACTCATTTTACATTTTTAATGATTTAAAATTGAAATGAGAAAATTTCTTGTTATAATAAAATGATTACTATGTTGGTCAACCTATCTTGCATTTAAATAAATATTTTGCTTACTTTTTAAATAACTCGTACAAAATAACAATAGTATATTTCGGATAAAAAGATTTCTAACTTAAGATCAAATCTTAAATTAACTAAGTTATAAATGTTTGATATTTTTATGGAATCTAGTTTTTTTTTTGAACAATGCAAAATTTAGATTTGATTTAGGAGTTTTTTTGTTGTTGATAAAATTAAACTTGGTAAAATGATTAGGATTTATAATAGTAATATAGGGATTTACTTTAGATAACTTGTAAAGGCTGGCCACTCTTCTGGTTCCGAAATCATCTTCACCAACTGAGAACAATCCGTTGCAAACGTAACTGAAAACTGCCTAAAATTCCTCATACATTCCATTACCCAAATAAAGGATTCTATTTCTGAGTATAGGGCCGAACTAGCCGCTCTTGTATTCCTTACTCCCAAAAGTCCATCAAATCCTTCCAGTGTGCTATACCATCCTTGGCCTGAAAATCTGTCATGTTCTTTCCATGAGTCATCTGTAAAGCACCATCGTCCGGGTATATTGGATGTTACCGGGTCTGATAGGCTAGTACGGTCCAACTCCTGAGTCACACTCGCTTGTGCCTCATCCCATAATAATGCCTCCTTCTCTGTCAGTTTAAGGGTCTCTAAAGGATCAATATCCAAATTACTAAACACTTTATTATTTTGTGCTTTCCATATGTACCATAAGATCCACGCAAAATGATGGTCATTCCATCCTGGTGAGATCCTCCAAAATAAATAATCCATATTTGTAAACAGCGACCGTGTCGGGAAAATATTCAGATTTGAAGGGATTTTTGACAAACCCCAAATCTGAACGGCCGGTGGGCACTCAAAAACACATGCATTATTGATTCCTCCGGTTCCCCACATCTGTCACAAACGGTATCCGCTTTCAAACCTCTTTCCACAAGGTTCTTCTTGACCGATATACATCCCGAGACTAATTGCCATAAGAAATGTTTCATCTTTGGTGGACACCTTATCTTCCAGCAGTGAGCCTTCAAAGGATTCACCGAAGGGCCATACTCCTGAATGGTTTGACCTCTGTCCGGATAAACCCGCTCCACTTGATATCCTGATTTAACTGTGTACTTCCCATCCAATGTAAAATGACAACCATCCCGATCATTTTGCCCAGATCGGCTAAGTGGCAAACTCTCGATAAGTTTTGCATCCAGTGGGTCCACCAGTGTCCTTATAACCTGCAGATTCCAGGTTCTAGATGTTGCATCAATAAGAGCATCCACCGTAAGATCTGGATAAAGAGTATGATTGTTTTTATTTGCTGGTCTCGGGCGAGTGGATGGGAGCCAATGATCATTCCATACGAAGATAGATGATCATGTTCCCATCCTTTTGATTAGTCCTTTGCTAACCAGAGATCTATCAGAGATAATACTACGCCATCCATAAGACGCCGAGTATGATCTAATTGGTTCCAAAGGCGAAGCATTCATAAAATACCTCCCCTTGAAAACTCGAGAAAACAAAGAAGTTGGTTTCTCGATTAAACGCCATAGTTGTTTCCCCAACATGGCCGTATTAAAATCCGATAATTCCTTGAAATCCAATCCTCCATCCTCTTTGGGTTTACACACTTTGTCCTATGATTGCCAGTGCATTCCCCTCGTATTGCCCGATGGACTCCACCAAAATTGAGCAACTGCACTTGTTAGCTTCTTGATAATCGTTTTCGGAATACGAAAGCAGGACATTACGTGATTCGGTAAGACCGTTACCACTGATTTTTATGATCACCTCTTTTCCTCCCTTACTAAAGAATTTAAAAGTCCACCCATTTATTCTGCTGTTGATACGCTCTTGGACAAAACCAAAGACCTGTGTTTTGGGACCTCCCAAATTCTCCGGAATTCCCAAATATGATCCCATTCCTCCCAGATTTTGTATTCCCAAAAAATCCCGAAGTTCCTGACGAATAGTCTCCTCAATCTTATGCCCGAACTGAAATGACGATTTTTCAAAATTAATCTGCTGACCTGACACCACTTCATATTCCTTTAGAATTCTTAGAATTGTCTGACATTCCTCCTTTTGTGCTCTGCAAAAAAAAAGACTATCGTCTACAAAGAGCAAATGAGAAATTGGTGGGCATGCCTGTGCAACCTTTATTCCTTTCAATAACTTCTCCCTTTCCGCTTTGATAATATTTGCTACGAGAGCCTCTGTGCACATGATAAACAAATAAGGGGATAAGGGATATTCTTGCCTAAGCCCCCTCTGTGGGAATATATTCCCTTTTGGTTGACCGTTCAAAAGAACTCTATACTGCACAGAAGAAATACAACCCATCATTAGTTGAATCCAATAACTGGCAAAACCCATCTTAGTGAGAAGTGCTTGAATAAAACTCCATTCAACTCTATCATGTGCTTTACTTATATCCGTTTGATAGCCATAAATTTACCCTGACATGATTTATTTGTCCTGAGACCATGGAACATCTCCTGAGCAATTAGAATATTATCCGAAATTAAACATCCAGGTACAAATGCCGATTGTTTTCTGAAATCAATACTGGGAGGCACGCCTTTAATCTTTGGCATAAGACCTTTGAAATAATCTTATATCCAATATTACAAAGACTTATAGGTCTGAGTTCAGTCATCCTACTCGGCCTCTCTTTTTAAGGAATCAAGCATATATTTGTAACATTTAGCCGTGAATCCAGTTCCCCAGTGGTCAAGAAACCATTGACCATATCCAATAAATCCTTTTTTATTATGTGCCAAGAGTGTTGGAAGAACAGAGCTGTGATTCCGTCTGGTCCCGAAGCTTTCTCTGGGTGCATCATAAATAACGCTTGCCTGATTTCCTCTTTAGTAGCCAACCGAATTAAGCGTTCGTTCATCTGTGGCGTGATCTTAGGCGTGATCTCTTCCAAGAAACCATCGAACTCCATAGGGGAACTTGTTTCAAACAATTCCGCAAAATACTCCACAGCTACCTTCTCCACCCTTTGTTCCTCAATTATCCAATTTCCATTATTATCATAGAGTCCCATAATCCGATTACGAGTTCGACGCTGTTTCGTAAGGGCATGGTAGAAAGCTGTACTTCTATCTCCTGCTATATTCCACATATTTCGGTTTTTTTGGTGCTAATATTCCTCTTCATCCTTGTAAGCCTCCTGCAATTTCCTTGACACCTCTATAATATCTTCCTGGGTTCTGATAGCGACTCTCATTAATAAAAACATACTTCAACATTTGAGCAAATAAAAAATTTTAAAAGCAGTTTCAAAAATAATAAGAACTTAACTTACGATTTTTGTATTTCTTTTATAAAATATTTAACAGTGTAACAAATTAATTATTTCCTAACTAATTTTTACTATTTAGTAAATAGAATTTTAAATATAAAAAATCACTAAAATGAGTAAAAAAAAACCTGTTAGACATTTTAAACTAACCTTAATTTTATATATTTGGCCTCACGCCCCCAAATAGCTAGGCACGGCACTGTACATTCTATAAATATTATAAAACATTTTAAATTTTTAGCAAATGATTTATATTAGCGCGCATTCGCGCAAATCTGTTAATTATTTTGTTAGCAAATAATTAACAGACTTTATTTTGACAAAGTAGTAGTAATGGATACTCACACATGCATTATTTAGTCATAAAAATCTTTTTATTATATGGTTCTAGTTTTGTAGACATTCCACTTTTGATTGGATTGATTTATTGTTTGGAGAGGGGTTTGAGGTGTTTTTGTAATCAATATGAATATTTGGATTGATAGGGTGTAAGTGTAACTAATTTCTCATTTTTTAGTAACTAGCATGTATTTTAGTGTTTAATATCAATATTTATAGGCTTCAGTTTAATTGTCGAAGTTGTGACCACATTTGATAATTACTCCAAAGAGTAGTAACAATGATCATCATTCTAGAAAAAAGCACAAATAAATGGTTTTTAATTACTTATACAATTATTTTGAGTAAAATAATATCTTTTTAGACAATTCTCTAAAATAAACTTTTTCAAGTTTTTCTCATAAGAAATCATAGAGAGGAAAATGACTAAAATATGTAATAGGAAAAAAGACTTTTATACCCTAAATATATAAATATAAATAAATAAATAAAAATAGAAAATAAAATTTCAGATTATCTGTTTCAAATTCGATTTTTCTCATTTTTCTCATTTTCTTTTTGAATTTTTTGAATTTTTTTCATTTTTTTGAAACCATTTTAAAAATTTTTCATTTTCAAATTCTTAATATTTATTTTTTATTTTATATATTTTTAAGCCTCAATCATAAATGTTTACCCCTTACCTCTAAGCCATAAGGTCTAAATTTGTTAACCCAATAGGTATAAATATATATTTCCCTCTTTAATAAAATATTTTGGTCATTTTAATCCATAGAGTCTATATTTGTGATAACAAACTTTTTTAGTGTTATCCTATGATATTTCTCTTTTTTCTTTCCAACCACATGTTTTTTTATTTCATTTTGGTTAGATGTAGGTTTTAGAAAAAAAAGATATTTCATTTTTATTATTTTAAAAAATCAGTTGGGCTTATGGAATTACTATTAATTCTAATTTAGATAACAGTTATTATAATAATAATATTTTAATATATGTGATAACATAATAAACTATCTTCACCAAAATATTTGTTTGATATATTAAATTTCTTTCATTTTCATTTTGATATAGTCAACTATGATTTTTTTAGTTTCTAAAATTAGTAAAATAAATATGAAAATAGCTGATCACGTTAATTTCGTTGACTTCGTTCTACTTTTCACAAATTTAAATAATCAAACTATTTTTAGCTTACTATTGTGTGTATATATATTATGAGTGTTAGGAATGTTTTTTAACAAGAAACACAAACATTGTTTATGCTCTCTCTTATCAGATATTGAACCATGAAGTCTCATGCTTTATTTATTGTCTTTTGTGTTGTTTTATTGCTCATTTTGAGTTATCCTAAAGGTATATATTAATATTTTATGACTAATAATTTGTGGAAAATGGATATATCAACCTAATTTTCAATTTGTTACATTATCAACAGAAAAACTAAATTTTGTTATTTATTATATTAATTTTTTCTTTGTTGATATAAAACATTAGAAGCAGAAGCTGCTCCCAACAGGTGCCCGGCTAAAAGCTATTTTCCTGGAAAATGCGGAAATGATGGAATACAAAGTTGTCTAAGGGATTTCAAGAAAAAAACCAAGAAAAGCCACATTATTGATCAGTGTAGTAAATGTCAGGACGCTAAATCCCCAAATGGCGTAGTTAGACGTGATTGTCACTGCAGTTACCCTTCTACTGTACCTTGCTTATAAATTCATTGCTGGAGTCAATTATGATATCTGATATAAAAACATATTTTAATTTTGTTTCATTAATAATTATAGAGAAATAAATTTTATAATTTTTTGGTTAAAATTATTTTTATTGAATTTTTTTTGTTATGGTACTTTGACAAAATTATGTTTGAATCTGATTTTTTTTTAAAATGATATGCATTATATCATATGATTGGTGATAGTTAGTTTATGAACTAAACATCTTACGAAAATCATCAATAAAAGAGGAAGTTAGTAACTATATAGAAAATTTTAATTTATTTGAAAATTGGAGATGTTATCAAAATACATCAATTACTTATCACATATTGTTTACTATTTTGATATCGATCCTTATAACTAAAAGAAATTTTTCAAAACTGAAACTGATAAATAACTCTTTGTAGTCTAACGTGTCACCAAAGATTAAAGGTTAGCAGTTGATACATCTACAATTGAAAGAATTGATTACATGAGTTGATGAATGATTTTGGAGAAGTTTACATTAGAAGTCACATTTTAACTTTTCAATTACATCTAGAGACACATTGTATTGGAGACATACTTTTCAGAGTTGATTTGTCTATTTTTTTCACTGATAACTATGTGACATAATTATTTTTGGTAGGTTCTTCTTCTCTCTCTTTGTATCCATCGTCTTAACGAAAATCCCTAATATTTTTTTTTCCACCGTACCACCATCTACTTCTCCCCAAAGAACCATCTTTGTGAATTACAAGTGGTGCTAATCTAAGAGATTCAAGCATGTAGCAATCTCTGTTCTTTACCACCAACTTTTTTTGGGGTTTTTTTTTTTTTGCTTAAATTTTTTTTTTTTTTGGGTTTTTGCTGCCTATTTATTTAGTCTCTGGCTGATTCGATGAAAATGGAGAGGTAACTATTGTTGATATGGGTTTAGCCTTCATTTTACACTATATAGTTGTTAGATGTGTAGTTAGCTTTGAATATTCTCCTGGTATGATAAAGCTCCTCTCTTGTTGGTTAAAGTTTCTAGCTTTTTAGAGGATTATCTACAAATGATAATGTTTTTTTTTCAGGAGGTTTGTTTGCTCAAAGTAGGCCTGGGCGTTTTGTACTGGACCCGAAGCCCATAGTGGAACCCGAACCGAACTAACAGTTGCGGATCGGTAATGGATCCATGAAAAAACCTATTGATATTGTAACCCAAACATTTTGGCTATGGGCCGGCTGGTTATACACCGAAGTCCGACCAAGTAAACCTAGAATTTATATTCTTGTCTCATGTGCACACATTCATGTACACATATACACAGAAAATCTTCGGTTCCTGAACCCTAGTTCCCAAAAAAGCTCTCTCGAATATAGATCATCATCATTTTTTTCTTCAGCAGAGTATTCGAGAATCCAATAAGAGGTATTGTCTCTCTCTTTCTTTGATTATTGTTCTTCTTCTTCAGTAGTTCCGAGTCGAATAGAGGCAAAAATTGGTTATTAATTTTGTTCTTAATCGTTATGAATCATATGTTTATGTGTTTGTTTGATTCTGTAATCGATTGATTTAATGATCTCTTGTTTATGGTTTTTGTGTACTGGTAATCCTTTAGACAGTAGACATCTTTTGATTCTTTTATACATATTAAAAAAGTATAATCTTTTGATTCTTTTATACATATTAGAAAGCTGATCTGGTTTTTTTTTTTTTAAAAGCTGATCATAGGGTTCTTGTTGTTCAATTTATACAAGTGTGAGTTACATGGTCATCACAGTGCACTATATTAATGATGCTTCTTGGCGGTTGAAGAAGCTGATCATAGGGTTCAAACACATCACAGATCAAATAGGTCAGACTATAGCAAATGGTCTACTAGAGTGTTTGTCTGACTGGGGAATAGTGAATGTTTTTTGCATAACCGTTGATAATGCTACTGCCAATAATACTTCAGCTTTGAGGAAGTTTCAAAATAATTTTATTTTAGGTTCGGATCAGGCTTTTGTGTTAGATGGGGAGTTTTTACACACATGAGATGTAGTGCCCATATCATTAACTTGATAGTTAGGGATGTAATGGTTGAAATAGATCAAAATGTGGTTGCTGTCCGCAATGTTATCTCCTATGTTAGATCACATACTAACATGTTGAGATCTTTTGAGCTAAAAGTTCACTCCGGTAATGTTACAAGGGGAAGTGTGCCGTTAGATGTCAAGACAAGGTGCAATTCAACCTATCTAATGTTGACAACAGCTCAGAAGTTCAAGGTGGCTTTCGATAAGTTGATGGAAGAAGAAGACAATGGAGAAAAAGGGTAGGACTCCTCAGCTAAGGGTCTGGAATGCTATTGAGAAGTTATGCCAATTTCTTATCATATTTTACAACTCGACACTGGTTGTCTCGGCTTCAACTTCACTCAATTCACACAAGTGCTATGGTGAGATAATAACCATTGCAACTAATCTGGTAGAACTCTCCAGCAGCTCTGATTCTGATATGAGGTCTAAGGCGAAAGAAATTCTCAAGAAGATTGAGAAGTATTGGGATGGCGTGAAGAATATTAACATGATGTTAATTGTGGCCACTGTTTTCGAACCCATCAACAAGTTAGAGATTGCAAAGATGTGTTTCGAAGAGTTATATGGGCTAGAGAGTACTGAGTATAAGGAGATGTAAAATTTGGTGTGTGTATTGAGGAGTTTGTTCAGAGAGTACAGTTCAAGACATGGAGACGTGTTTCCTCCAAGTGAACAATTATCTCAGTCTAACAACTCAAGTCAGTTTAGAGACCAATGTATTGAAAGGATGGAGCTTGTGGACGACTGTGTGGTTTACAAAATGATGGATGTTAGGTACAAGCAGAAGCTAAACAAAATAGGGGTTACAGAGAAGAAGGATGAGCTGGAAACATATCTTAAAGAATTTGTGGAACACCCTGACCTAATGGTTGGAACGGAGTATGATGTACTCTCATCGTGGAGAAAGAACTTAGCTAAGTATCCTATCTTGTCTGAGATTGCTCGGGATGTTACAAATCTCGTCAGTTTCTTCAGAGAGTGCCTTTAGTACATCTGGTCGGCTTCTAGAACCACGCAGGAGCTGTCTAATCCATTACATGGTGGAGGTTTTAATGTGCACATAGCAGTGGATGAAGCAAGACCTGAAGATGGAGTCAAGAGTGCTTTCAAATCAGCAAATTCTAACTTATCTTGAAGAAGTGGACATGCTTGAAAGAGATAATATCCTATAATTTCAATCTTCTTTTCTTATAATATGAATGATAAGTTTTTAGTAGTCAGGTTTGAAATTTATTTTTCAGAGTATGGGACACAGTAGTTTCAGAAGAAAACTAAGCAGTTTGTTATTGCTTAAGAAGAAGATCATGGCTTGGAGTCCGTTGCAGTTTATGTTTTTTGTTTCCAATTTGAACACTTTATTTCTTTGTTTCGGCTCCAATGTTGGTTTTAAGTTTAGACACAAGTTATCTTGTTTTTTTGTATCTAAAATTTGTGTTTTCTTTTGGTTTTGTGGTGTTTAAACTCATGTTTGTTTCAATGTTATTTTCGGATTTTTGCTTAATTTCAGTTTAGTTTGGTTGTTTTCGGTTTCTTTGGTTATATATCATTACATTTGGTTGTTAAATTCCAAAACCGGACCGGTCCCAAAGTCTTTTCAGATTTAGCCGGATTTTGTTTGCCTCACCCGAACCGGTCCGAAACCGGTTGATTCCGAACTGATACCATACCGGAATTTTGAAAAAAAAAAATGAATGGTACTTGTACACTGACATCCCGAAAATATGAACACCCGATTCAACCGAACCGAAACCGATCGGTGAACCGAACGCTCAGGCCTAGCTCAAAGGAAGGTTTTCAGTTGAATTACTGAACCTGATGCACTTCTTTCCTTCACGTTTAGAGAACTGATATAGGAAAATGGGTTCTTCAGTCTTCACCATATCCAAAAAGAGCATAACCATGAGCCCATGACCTTGGAGGTGAAGCTCACGTTGAGGAGATAACAACTCCACCCCCGCGAGAACTCTTGTTTATTGATTCAGTTAGACCATCTCCAACCTTATTTTATTTTTCATTTTTTGCTTCATTTTAAAGTAATTTTTACTCTAATCCCACTTTACTTCTTGATTCAAAATGAAGTAGTGAATAGTATTACTTCAAATTTGAAAATCTACAATGCACATTTTTATTTTTTTTAAGATGAATTTTTGAAATTATAAATTGATCCTTAACTCTTACATATTCTTGCCTTTTGCAAAAACATATAATATTCATTTTAAAAAACTTTTAACTTCGGTTAAAAAGAATCAAAGAAAAATATGTTCATTTCTTACTTCTAAGCACTGTTGTTAGTAACTTATAGAAAAATATATATATGGTGCTTTTTGTAAGATGTTTTGTGGTTGTTATAAATTTATTATATGATAATGTTTAATTTATATGAAAATAGTTGCGTTGGATTATTGTTAAAACAAAATATTTAAGTAAAATTAGTAAATATGAAAAATATAAAATTTTACTAGTAATTAATTATAAAGTGGATTTGGATATATTTGGAATGTTCATTTTACAAGAAAGAAATGAAGTGAACCATCAGAGTAAATATTGCTTCATTTTGAAGACAGTAAACTTTTAATGATAAAAATAAAATCAATCATAATGATTTTGAAAAAAAAAATGAAAATGCACATCAAGTGTGGTTGTATAGAAAGTGAAGACTGAGCCCATCAGAGTAAATATTGCTTCATTTTGAAGACAGTAAACTTTTAATGATAAAAATAAAATCAATCATAATGATTTTGAAAAAAAAAATGAAAATGCACATCAAGTGTGGTTGTATAGAAAGTGAAGACTTGGCTCATCAAAATTCTCTTATTTTCTGCTAACACGGGTTTTCATAGGTTTTCTGGGGAACAAAACAAAAATAGAGAGATTAGGAGTGTTTCCATCGCCTTATTTCATTATACTTTGGGCGTTCTTCTCTCGTAAATTCTCTCTCTCTAAATAATATAAAGCACACGCTGCTCTGTTTCTATTCAAAAATGCTATTATTTGATGTTTGAACTGCAAACAGCACTAATGGTTTGAAACAAGTTGTAAATGAAATCATAGATGGGATAAGAGAAATGAGTCTTTTATTCAATCCCACTTGCAGAGTTTTTGACAATTTATGATGCTCAACTCAAGAATTCGAAAAAAAACACAACAAATGAGAGCAAGGCAAAGCAACCCAAGAGAGAAAAACTAAACATTATTCGCAAGAAAATAAATAAAGATGCAAAGAGGACAAAGTGTGCTTCATCCAGAGCGAGCTTATTCATTCATATGGTCTTAACATCTCCACTTCAAGTAGCAAGAGAAATGCACTTTACTCCCTATCAAATCCCCAGAAACCATTCATTCTTGTTTACCATACATCTCTTTCACCAACATGAGCTGTCTCCTGAATCCATCATCAATAATAAGCATTAATAGTTAGCACAAAACAAACCAATGATTGCCTAAACAGGTCTGCACAAAGGAATTGCAAGATTAGCTTTCAAGACAAGGGTGAACAAGGACGAACCTGTCACGTAGGAAGTGACCCACAAGAAGCCAAGGCTACAAATACTCCAACTAGAGGGACTTCAACAGAACGAGGCTTAGATGGAGTTAGGTAGCAGAAAACATTGCGTAACACTCACCTGAATCATTTCCAATTAACACCACACGATTAAGAGCTAACAAAAGCATTTAATAATGCAAATGAGCTTTATTGCCTGCTCTTACCGTGTGTTACTCCTCTTCCATTGTGATTTCACACAAAGCGACGGCTCGGCCAACTGGGCTGTCCTTGACTTTGATCTGGGAGTTGAGCTGATTGATCGTTGTTGTCTCTCTGAGGATGCTGAACATAGGGAAATTCTTCTTGGATCTGTGATGATGGAGCTTGTTTTCCAGGGAACGGAAAGTTGGCAGGCCTGCTTAGTCCATTACCGGTACCCATGTGCTCTGGTTTTTCAGAAGAAGCGTAATTCAAAGAACTGTTGAAACCGGTGCCTCGAGAAGATTGGCCTTGGTATCCATCCAACCAGCTGTAATCATCAACCTGCGGATTGTTACCAGACATATCCGGACCAGGTGCTGGCTCCTTTACCAGCTTAGAGGGGACAGAGTTAAACCCAGGTGGAGGCCCGAGATGCCTGGAGGCTCTACCGATTGGAGTTTTTCTTGCTACTGAAGACTGCACACCCAGGCCATCAGCAATAACTCCAGAAGATGAAACAGTATTACTCATGGATGGCAACCCAGCTTCCGGTGTTCGTGTCTGAGAATATGGCATACCACCCATACCATTGACATTGAAAGACTGGTGGATCGGTAACGAGTGTGCAGGGTAATAGGAAAATCCGGGATTTCCTTGCATCCCGTTCCTCATCACAGGACCATTACCCATCTGAGCAAAACCAGATAGGCTCCTAGCAGCTTCTGTTGGTAACCAGTTGCTACCACTAAGGGAAGTAGAATGTGGCTGTACCCGTGAAACATGTGAAATCTGTCCCTGAGTTTGTTGAAAATGCACAGTTCGTGATTGCAGTGGCTGAAGTTGTGAGACCTGTGATTGATGTGGTTGAAGCTGTGAGACCTGTGATTGATGTGGTTGAAGCTGTGAAACCTGTGATTGCTGTGGTTGTACCCGTGCAGAAGCCAGCGATTGAGCTTGCTGAGGATGCACTGCCTGTGTCTGAGGTTGTTGCAACTGCACACCCTGAGACTGCATTGACGGCAGAAGATGTCCCAGAAGGTTAGAACCAACAGACGCAGGCACTTGAACAGCTGCGTTGCCTCTTGGCTGCAGAAGCATATTTCCATGAAAAGCTTCATCTGAAATAGTCAGAGCTTTTAAGTCCCCCATAGTTGCAACTTGATCAGGGTTCCTGAAGCCTCCGTTAGGAACTTGATCAGGATTCTTTGAGCCTCCATTAGGAACATAGGTTTGGTGACAAGCCCCATTCTTCTTCTCAGTAACTAGAGGTTTGAAAACAATTTCTTCTTCTTCATCATCCTCCTCCTCACCCAAGTAGATCTGCTGATCTCGTTGCAGCACTAGAGTTTTATGATTCATCATTGCTTGGTTATCTTGTAAAGCATTATCAGCTTTAGGTGGGCTTGAATGAGAATCCAGCAAGTCACCCAACGGTTTAACACCAACAAGAAACTTCTTCTTCTTTGAATCAAAATACACACAACTCTGATCAACCTTGATCACACTGGTCAATGCTTTCCCGGCTGCTAGGATCCTCTTAATACGAGCTTTCTTTTCCTTGGGACCTTCAGTTCCAAAGGAATGTTTTCTTGAGAAGTCGAGAATAGTCTGAGCTGGAAGCAATGGCAAGAATCCTCTTAATTCATAGTCTTCCCACAGTGCGAGACGGTTTTCAGTTTCTCGTTCATCATACATGCTCATGTTTGAGAAGCAAGTTTCCTCTTCGACATCATCAATATACCCAAGCGACAAGATTTGATTGAAGAAGGCAACACACCGGTTCCAAAAGCTGTTTCTCACAGCAGTCAGTCTTTCATCCGGATCACTGCTCGATGCAATATCAGGACGACATGCCAACCATTCAATAAAAACTAAGACGCCAGGCAAGAAATAACTTGACGAAGGGTCAAGCAGTTGCGCACACTGCTCTACCACATGCCCAAGTAACTGAAAACTTGCTGTTAAGGAGTTTCTAGCAGGCTCCACACGCTGTACAATCTCGGCATATGACTGACCATCTGTCTCTTTCTTGGAGTCTATCCCTTTCTTAGGGGTATGAGTACTGAATATAAGAATCGTCACCAGTCTAACAATGAAGAGTGCGCTGTCACTGGTGTCTTTGCCAAAAACCAGCTCTTCCATTAAGCTTGAAGTAACCAGCTCTCGTAGACTCATGCTAGTGGAAGCAAGAACATCAAAGAATGTCTCCAGGCTGACAAAACAAGTGAAAAATATTTTATACAAGAGAACCAGTAACAGAATCGAGAACCAACTGATTTCAGAAAGAAAGAAAAATTACCTTGTTCGGGTAAAAAGAATCCCGTTGAGACGAACAAATCTGATGCAGAATGCTTTCAGCATCTCATTTGCACTAGTAACTTTATCCTTCTCAGGAACAGAAGCCACGTTCGCATCTTTCGATGGATTATCTTGGCCTTTGCCTTTGCCTCTTCCTTTACCATTCGGCTTTGTAGATGAGTCTTTGGAAGCCGCAAGCAATTGGGCATAACTCTGACGATTCTGCTTAATCATACGAAGAGGCACATTAGATTGAGTAATAGAGTAGGAGGACAATGGCTATTATCCTAAGCCACAAACATAATTAAAGACAGAGATTTGTCAGTTAACCTTTTCAAAAGCAACAATCAAGTTGTCACGGGCAGTTGGGAAAGGACTCTCCACGGCCAAGCTCCGGAAATAACGATATGTTGCAGCGAACTCATCCCCGGAATAAGAAGCAATTATAGCAAGCTGAGACATTAAGTTAATCTAATCAGAAAAACTGTCGCTAGCTAATTACAAAAATCTCATGAGAAAAAAAAAGAAAAAGAAAAAGAGGGAGTAACCTGATGATGTGGGTTTCCACTGGCTGGCAATAGAGAAGCTGCTTGCAAATAGTAACCAGAAGCAGCGGCATACTCTCGGTTCTTGGAATCTCCCTCCCCATACAATCCTTTGTACCGAGCAAGATCACCAAGGTATATCAAACAACGGTGACAAGATACCAAGCCTTTCTTAACTTGGGCCAACTTCTTCCCATCCTTATCACCCAGATTCTGACTCTCTTGATCCTCGGAAAAGTAACACAAGGGGAGACCATACTTGGCTCTAATTTTCAAGATCATCTCATGGTAAAACCCAGTTGCTTCCGAAAGGAAAGTTCTGAACTTGAGCTTGAGTCTCGCAACTCGGTCGGTCACAGAAGGACCCTTTGCATTCTGAGCCGCACTGGAGCTTCCAGAAGCCAAGACAGCGTTGATGTTCGACCTATACTCCTCGATCCGTTTGTAATGCAACTGCCAAAGCGAAAACTCAATGGTGTGCTGCTCAGAGAAAGCATGGTCTTGGAGAACGATGGATTCGTAATTCTCGCGAATTTGGTGCCACAAATTGGGGTCAGACGGGGTCCTAGACTGTGCAGCCTTGTGACGCTTGGCTTCTAACTCAATAGTCTGCAAAAGAATGCAATTTATTGTCACTGTAACCGTGGTCTACATACAAACCCCATATGCTCAAGTACAGACACAAAACAGCTTTTTTGTAACCCTAAGACGAACTAATTACAACTTCTCTAAGGTAAATTTCAGAGAGTTAGTATTAAAGTAAGAGAGGGAGGAACCTTATCGAATAGGGATTGGGCTCTCTCCCATGGGGAGGAAGCAGTACTTTTATCCATCTGCAAAGTCGACCTGAAATAATTAACAAATAAAAGGCATATAGTTCAAGTCAAAACCTTGAATAGAGAAATCAAAGAGTTTTACAGAGAAACATTCGATTTTACAAGTGATCAACAAGAGATAATTGACAAATAAAACAGAATTTAAATCTACCGAAAAAAAATCAGAAAAAAAAAATCATGAACAACCCTAAAGTCTTCCTTCGTCTGTGAATCTATGTTACCCATAATCATTACCAAAAATTCGGAGAACTAGAAGCGTAATCAATCAGAATCAGCATCAATTTAGGGGAAAAAAAAAAACAATACGACGAAAACAACCTAAAAGTAAGAGAGAAATCGTGAAAAGAGAAGAAGTTAAACTCAATTACCAGATCCGAATGGCTATGCGACCATCGGTGAGAGATTGAGAAACTTAGGGTTTTTTTTTTCCAGGCGAGGAAAAAAAAAATAAGAAGAAGAAGAAGGGAGACGGTGTTGTTGTATATTTGTCAAAGTCGGACTTTTCCTTTAAATATATACGAGAGAGAGAGAGAGAGAGAGAGAGAGAGAGAGAGAGAGAGAAAAATAGTGAAACGAGGGAAAATAAGCTTTGACGACGTCGTTTCTTTGTATTTTCCTTTTCTCTATAGTTTTCACTTTTTCTTTCTTTTATTTTGGAGTTTTCCCTATTTTTTCCTTTCTACAACAACTATTTCTTCCTTCGGTATGAATTTCTTGAACAAGATATATATCTAGGAAATGTTATTCAATGAACTAAAGTTTGGACCCCGTAAGTGCAGATATTTTTTCACTTTATAAATATATAATTTTAATATCATCTTAAACATTAAAATAATATGATTTATATTTAATATTATATATTTTATAATTCTATAATTCTATTGTGTTGGCTTCATATTAGTCATGATTAATATATAGATTATTAAAAAAATTATTAAAATTTCAAATTTTTCTAATAACATATTTTTTAAATAATACACAAGCTAAAGAGTGAATTAGTTGATTATTTTCAAAGAATGATGAAATTAAGAAAATACTTATGATTTGACATGTTTGTGTTTATAGAAGAAAATATTATGGTGTAGAATTTAGGGTATAGATTTAATTAGGATATAAGCTGTGGATAGAGAGCAATTTCTCTAAGCTAAATAATCAGTTATATGCTATTATATTTTGTATATAATCATTTTTAGATTATATATTGATGTGAGTTTCAAAATAAACAAAAAGATAATGTATGGTTGTAAATAAAAGTCTAGCATATTTTTTTTTTGTCACAAAAGTCTAGCATATGTTAATAATTTAATTTTTACATAAAATATTAGATGATTTACATCGTTGTAGCGATGAATAATGAATTTATTTAAATGAAAACATTTTGAAATATAAGTTAATCTACCAATTTAATATTTGATAGATATATATATAGTCCATAGTGCGTTTCTATTATAGTACAACATAGACTATAATGATATATTTATAAAAATAACATAATTTTATTTTTTGTTCATAATAAAATTTTAACTAACACTAATTATAATAATATTATATTATTAAAAATTAATTAATATATTATTTTTTAAAATAATATTTAAAAGATTTGGTAAGATTTTGTTGGATTTTTCTCAATAGATTTTGTTATAACTAAAAATAAAATAAAATTTATTGTTAAACTGATTTATTATTAAAATTTAATTTATTGATTATTAAAATTTAATATTAATAATAAAATATATCACATTATGTAATTAATTAAGTGGTTCCACTATAACTTATTAACAGTAGATAAAAATATGAACATAAATTAATAGAGTGAGTCTAAATACAATTCACTATTTATTCGAATAATAATTTTAAATTTTATTTCTAAATTTATTATTATTCAGTGAATGATTTAAATGGAGCTTTTAATGTCCAATATTTCAACTTTTAAATATCTTAAATGAAGCTTTTAATGTCCAATATTTCAACTTTTAAAGATCTTAAAGTCTTTTTCATTTTAATTTGATTTCATATAATCTGTTATGAAGTCTCATAAATAAATGATTGATACCTAATTTTAAGGCATAATATAAAAAACTAGAATTCTATAAAGTTAAATTATCTTAAATTTTTAAAATTTGATGGTTTGCAAAACATTGATAATTAATTTTAAATCATTGACTGAATAACTCCTCTTAAATAAATTAAAGCCTACATATATTAATATCAATTTGTCTAAGAAAATCGAACCACAATAGTTTAGTTGGAGTCTTAACGGGCAAGACCATGTATATACAATGTTTGAATATTCAGCCACTTTCACTTAATTGCCTGCTCACAACCTAAAGGGACCAACATGTATGTTAAACACTTATGAACAAAACCAATCTCACATCCAATTATGTTGTATTACAAAAAAAAAATGGTCTTTTATATACACACAAGATAGTTGCACAAAAGAATGAGGTCATTCTTGTCTTCTCACTAGAAATTGAACAGAAAAGCATTATTACATCAACATATACAGAGCAAGCTCAGACATTTTTTCTTTCTCATATTGTTAGTTCCATGGTGGAGAAGATGGCCGGTGTATGAAATCTTGAGAAGAAGAAGACGTGCCGTAGTTAAGATCCAGGTTCTGAAGCTGCTCCATTAGCTGCGAACGTCTTTCCTTGAAGAAATCTAGTCGAGTTGTTAGCTCTACCAAAGCTGCTGATGCAGCCGCTGACGGATGGTTAACCCTTGGGTACTCTGTTATCTGACAAAAACAAACGTTCGTTCCGAGCATGTTAGTGTGTGCTTTGTCAGTGACTAAACATGTTTCCTCGCAATTTCTTAAGGCAGAGAATCAATCTTGCATGTCTCTCTAGTTAGCTACCATTCTTTACAACTTCACTTTGAAGTTGATTATAAAAGCAGAAGAACATCTTACATCGAATGCGCTCGAAGTGGATGGAACAGAGGGAGAATCTATCCCTGAGAACTTGTCTAAAGACATCTTTCCAGAGTCTTCACTGCTTTTTGATTCTGGTGTTTGCTTACGAGATGGTTGCCTGCTATTATTGCCAACACCAAAAGATCCTCCTCCTTTACTATTTCTCCACTCCGCTCCCACCAAATTCTCCTGCAGGTCAATCAGTAGATTCTATTGGTTTTCATCCTTAACTATGTAAGTAAGACGATGATTGATGTGACAGAAACATCAGTGCAAAAACTACCTCGTGTCTTTGTTTTCTTTCATGATTTACAAAGGCAAGAGTGGAATCGAAATCTTGCTGAAGAAACCTTCTGCAGATATAACAATAACATGGTGGTGTTTTAGCAGAAATATAGCTGGTGCTGAGTTAAGGATTTATAGTAGAGAATTTAATCTGATTTAGAGGAAAAGTGATACAACTCACTTCTGAAGATTGTGATTCTGGATATACTGATGATTATTATCACGCGCTTCTGAGAAAGAAGCTGCCAAGTTAGTCTGACGTTGCTGGTTAAGCTGTTGGTGAAGTTCTGCGACTTTCTGCTTCAGCCTGGCCACATCAGCCTCAGCAAGGGCAATTTCCTCAAGCTCAGCCCTCGTCTTCAAATATACATGGATCGTAAGATTTTTCACAAGAACTAAATGTTTTTTTTTTTTAAAGAAAGATAACATTTCCCTAAAAAATTGTAATACTTACTTTCGAATCCACACCATGTGAGCTAAAATGTCCAGAAGACATGCTCAAACCAACCTCCAGTGCTGCTCGGAGATCTCTCTCTGCTTGCAACTGCTCTTGTAATCTTGATACCTATAAATATACCTATATATTAGGCTTAATTGTAGAGAAAAATGGATTCATAGTTTGAAATAATTTTTTTATACATCTTGCTCAAGCGAAAAACGGCGTTCATGCAGTGCTTGCTTCCTTCTCTCCAAGCTAGCCTGTAATATTGCATTACCTCTGGCCTATAAACAATAATGGTGACCCATGTTAATGACTTTATGAAGTCAGAAAATAAAAATGTCAGCAGCAGGTGATTGATTACCTCCTTTGCAATTCGTTGTCGCAGTTCATTTTTTGCGGTCTCGAGTCTTTGTATAGCAAGCCTACAAACAATTGATGAACCAATTAGTAGTACAGAAACACCAATCTAGTGTAATCTCATAGATCAACAACACAAAAAGAACATATATGCATCTATTTATGTATAATACAGCAAGTGAAAGTCTTACTCGTCTTCTCCTGAAGAATCAAACGATCCATCTGTGGATAACTTTCTGGCCTGTGACAAACAAAGAGGAAATAGAATGTTATATGATTCTGCAAGCGAGACACTTTGTAACAAACTGAAGGAAAAGAGTTTTGTATCATGCATCCAGTTATACTCAAACTAATGCGTCAAATCTGCCACACGTACAGAACCAGAACTATTTGAACAAGATACGCAAAACACATACACTGCCTCGACCCCAGAATGTTGCGCGCTTTGTATGAACAGACGAGGGAGTGCTCTTATTCACGGATTTCTCACTTGACGATTCAAGACCAGGAGAAGAAGCCAAAGTGTTTCCATGAGTGAGTTCATTTAGGACCTTCCCTGATTGATAAGACTCGCTAACATTTACAAGACGTGAGTTTTCTCCGTAATTCCTTGGATCATCACGTAGCTGCTCTCCAGCTTGTTGATCCGTGGAGTTGACAAAAGGGTTTCTCACAAGATGATTTGTTCGTACGTTCGAATTACGTATTCGACCACTTGTCTCCCTCGGTGATTCAATATCAGAGTCATCAGCAACAAATCCCTACAAAAAAAATGTGTTATCAGCAATCATGAATTAATTAGCTAATCTAGAATTGTTGACTCTACTTCATTAGAAACTAATAGGAATAAATGAAAGCTATAAACATATTATATATTCATGAACCATACTCCCTATGTTTAAAGGCATTTTAATTACCTCAAAACCACTATACTGTTTCGTGTAAACTTAGCATAGATACGTGAGTGTATTGAGGAAGAGAGAGAGCTCAGACTGGCCAAAGGAGAACTAACCTTGTATTCATAGAGATCGCTGCATGTGCCTGCGCTGCTCTCACTCATTTTTCCACTCAATGCACGCTCATTATCATCATCATCATCATCTGTCACTGGTTCTACTTCATGCTCTTCATTACGGTATTCACTTTTCAGGTTGTTGTCATCATCACTAGACTCATCAGGCCCACTATTTCCAATATGTGATTCGGTTGAAATGGAACATCTTTGAATATTTTCTTCCTGAAAAAAAAAATTTGCAGAAAAGCATATAAGGCATACATCAAATTTAAATAAAACTACACGAGTGCGTCTTACATCGAAAATACTTTCGTAATCCTCTAGGAGGGTAGTAATGATGGCTTGAGCATTATTGGCAGCATTAGCAGCAGCAAGAAGCTGAGCAGAGTTGTCTTCGCCACTATCAAATTCGTCCTCTAGATCACATTCACCAGCGAGTAGAGGACGTAAGAGGAGGGGAGCCATGCAAGCAGCTACAGCAGATGGGCTCATTCGGTTTTCGTGGGAATGAGATGAGATCGTATGCATCATTTTCAGAATCCTGAAGGTATAATAACGCAAATACGTAAGGGCCACCTTATAAATGATTCTCAAGCACTCGTACTCATAAAAGCCAAGAGAAGCATTACTCTGGCCCTGTAACATCTAATATATATTTTACAAACTGTTAATGAATATGGTAACATACCGTTGTAATAAACGTCTATTAGGTTCAGGAAACGTTTCCGCCATAGCAGAGCGTAATGAACTAATGCGAGCCTCCTTAGACTCAATTCCTGATCCAGCAAAACCAATTGAAAGAACAATCAAATTCACATAAGTTTCAGTCAGATAACCTCCACTCCACAAGTATGACACTTCATCGAAAGGAAGGAAAAGAAGGTAAGGGAAACTCACTGTAAGCTTCCAGCAGGGCAGTGCAACAAGATGCTGAAACCGGAGAAGAAGGCAACTCTCTCAATACATGCTGCAAGTGAAATGGAAGTACCTTAGTATTGTAACAATGCAAGTAATTAACAGAATAAGAGGTTGAGAAGAAACTACACCTTTATGCAGTCTCCAATAACATGTGGATCTTCATCGAAAGCGAACTCCGTTTTGCCTACGTATTGTTTGGAGATGAACAGGGAAAAATAAGTAAACATTAGTACCAGGGAAGTCTAAGAACATATTATATAAGTATGACAAGGTGTGCTTAAAACTTAATTGGAGAGAAACCAGTTGGCAGAGATTATTGGTACCTTGTTCATATTCTTGAACTCTACGTTCCACCTCCTCCACATCAGCAGACTGTCTTAATATTCCTTCAATTTTGGTTCCTGAGGAGACAAAAGACCGCAAAAAGCAAAATAAAACAGTTTAATAAATAATGCATTTGAAGAACACCATTTTAGGGAAGACCAGAAAATCAATAAATCATTTTGATAGCTATCTATATATCCTCAAGAACATACCATAATTCTCAATAAACTGAAGAGCTTTCTCGAGGAACGATGGGCTTCCATCAATATCTTCAAGAGCAAGTAAGATTGGTCTTCCAACAACCAATGATTTTAATGGACGCTTATCCCGCCCTAGCAATTATGAACAATAAAGGAAAAAAAAATATGTAATGATGTGAGATGCTTAGGCCAAGCTGTAACATGGATTAGAACAAACATTGATGAGAGGAACCTTCGCTAGCCTCGTTAGTTTCAGTGCGGAACATTCCATTATGACCCATGATGGGTGCTGCATTAGGGGCGTGTGCAAGAGCCTGCTCAAGGGAAGTTTTCCACTCGTACAAATCTTGATATGTCTCAGCCTGCGCATCATCCAAGTTGGTCACAAAAAGAGAAGTTAACAACAATAGTACAAAAGATTGGTTCTTAGAGTAGACATTCTAGGTAGTATGTATTTAAAATTTGGTGCTAGTGATGTTGAAGTACCTTAAGAGTGAAAGCTCTTCCATCACGCCCGTCAGGAAATAACACAGTCAATAATTTTTTATCCTCTCGCACCACAACACTGAAAAAACAAAAAAACAAAAAATCACTGTAAGTTGAATTTCCATGTAGTTTTCTAATCAACTAGCGATATTATTATTCAGCATACCTTCCTGAGTTATTCAAATCGATGCCACCAAGTGTTATGTTAACTTCACCACCCTTTTGTGGTAGCGTACCCTGTGAACATTTAGTTACAGAGCTAAATAAATAAGTAAATTAGACGGATCAAAATAGAAAGACAGTATGGGTTGTAATACTAACAGGGTCATTTTTGAAGAAGACCAAAGAAGTACGTGTGAGGATGAACCAGCGTTTCTTCCAAGACGTCCAACCCAATCCTATTGAGCAAAAATACCAAAATAAAACGTTTAAATGCACTATGATATCCCAATAGCACAGGGAATTGAACATAGTGAAATGTGACAACTTTAATACTAGAAAATAGGGACACAAGGATGGATACCTTTCGAAGATATGAAAAGTGGACCACTCTTATAAACCTGTCAAAATAATTGCGAAGTTACATAAAATTAGTAACAGTCAGCAGCTTAGTTATCAAATTTTACATTTTGGAAGCTAGAGAAAAATCGATTATGGTTTTTCAGTTCCATTTCAGGTATCAAACATCCTTACAAGCCAATTCATTTCTACTCAACTGAGAAACCACTTCCCTGGATACTGTTAAGTGTAAATTTTACAACTTCAACCAAGAGTAAACCACCCACCCATCTGCCTAATACCTCTAATGGCTCTATCTATACGGCTCTTCCAGTTCTAACAAATCACTAAGCACCCATACATCGTTCAATCAAGCTTCTCTTATGATGTTTATTGAAATGTACTCAACAAAGTTACTATATACCTCCCACCAGCACTGATATTACAGTGTATGGTTTAAAAAAAACACAGGAGCGATCACGGACTTAAGAACACAAGGAACAGCTAATCATAGCTTGTCACACTAATAATCAAAAACCCTATGTTTCATGAGATTCCAAAAAGAGCCACTGACTGATATTAGTGCGGAGGATACAATCTACCAAACTCCAATCGTATACAATAAAACTTGACTCTTTTAGCAATTCTATAGTCACATGGTAACCGAAATTCAGACAATTAAAACCTTGAAAACATCATTAAACCATTACTATGAAATGAATTGTCACATGAAGATAAAATGTATACCGAGAAAGAGCCAAAGAAACTCCATTACCGTATTAGAAGCAGCAGCAGCGCCTCGAGGCCGCTCCAAAGCAGCTAAAGAAGCCTCCATTGCCTCCACTGCATAATCTCAGATCCAGCCGAGATTGGCTATGGTTTCGATTTCACCTCAACTGAAAGAGACAAAACAGCAACAAACAATCTCCAAAAACCTAATCTCCTCTCCTCCTCCTCCGAGAAATTGAAGGACTATACGCAACAGTGCCGCCACCAATTAACCGTCGCTGAGTTCTTTCCGTGTCTCCGCCGCGAGATGTAGAGCAGAAGATTTTAGGTGGAGATAGAGGAAAGAAGAAGGGACATTGCTTTCCAGCTACTTCTGCTTGTGTAATGAGAGAGAAAGGGGAAAGAGATTGGGGGCCATGAGTGTCGGAGAAGTCACGGGTCGGGTCTTGTATGACTTAAGTCGTATTTAAATCGATCCAACCAATCACCGTGCTCCACCTCGGCAACAGCTGGTATGATCCTCTTTCCGGATTAGGTGATGCGTTTAGTTTAGTCCCACTCGCTACGACTCCCTCGTAAACGCATATTAATCTACTTTCTGGTTTAGTTATTTATCCACTGATAGGTGAAAGGAGATCGACTCTCCAATCTTAGATTGATTTTGAACCATTTCGGATACAAATTTGTGCCAACACATTGCAATTTCTCTCACACGCAACCCCACATTTTGGCAGCTCTTGGGATCATAATCCAGGCTGATTTTAGTTCGATTATAAGTTGAGATTCTACATCGGCACTTCAAGAATATCAACACTAATATATAAGATCTTTTTGAGTAACCAACTTGTAACTAATCAATCTTCTTTATTAAAAGAGAAGTACAATTTTATCTACTGTAAAAAAGTTATAGCTAGACCATCTAATTAGTAGCCTACTAAACTGAATTAATATTAACATATCCTTCCTATTAACAATGAAACCATCTTATGTGGCTAACAAATCTAAACAACTTCTCCTATTGATCATATTTAACGGAAAGTTTATTAATTGTTATTTAATTTGATTCCAAAATATATTTATTAGATTTGATAATTGATTTATTATATATATATATATATATATATGATTCATATAATTAATCATCTACTACATTTTTACCTTTATTTAAACACATGTAAAAGTGAAATAAAACTATTTCTAAAACTTTATTTAGTCTCATTGACTTCATTATAAATATATCTCAATATTAAATATTATAATATTTAATTGATATTAAATCAACTAATAAGTATATATCACCAAACATGAAAATATTTATAAATTTTATGCAAATTTAAATATAAGAAAATAAAAATGCTCTAAAAGTAATTTTTTGGTTCTGTGTTACTCAAATCTAAATATTAATTTTCAGTTTGCATAACACAATTATTTATTTTCATACAAATTTAAATTTACTACTAAATTAATACAACACCCGCACGGATGTGCGGGTTCAAGTCTAGTACTATTTAAAAAGAATAACTTTTTATCTACTTGCCAATAGTTTATGTTGGATCATTAAATTAATTAATTTCCTATTATTTCTCTTACAACGAACTTAGTTATTATTAAATATATATATATATATATATATCATATCTAACTAACTATTTTAATATTTTCAAAAAAATATCTAAATGATATTCTTAAGATATCTTTTTGTAAGATTACATTTTGATAATATCTTTTAATATCTTTTTCTAAAATATAAATATACATTTCTTAAGAATATCAACTATAATTAAAAACAAATTATTGATTCATTTTCATTTATATAATAATAAATAATATTTCTATAATATTTATATATACAAATATATTCATAATTAAATACTACACCAGTTAATAAATATAAAGTAACTTAATTCATTTATTAGCTATTTTGTAAATTATAAAATAACAGAATAAAATATATTCATGAAATTTATAACATACCTCAACTTATTAAAACAAATAATAAAGTAGGATATATAAAATGATAAATAATTTAATATTATAATATATATAATATATATATATATATATTTTTTTTTTTTTTGATTTATCAAGTGTGAGACGAGTTAAATGACAATAGTTAATTTATATAATAATGATGAAAATATAATAATAAAATAATTTTTGACTAATATAAAAATTAAAATAAATTTGACTATAATTAAAAAATTTAAAATATAAGTAAATATGATATCAGGCGAGTTATATGAATTATCTTATTTTCACAAAATTATATTAATAAAAAATTTAATTTAATTAATTTGACTAAAATTTTGTATAGCTAACTTTTGTAAAATTGGAGCATGACATTCACAATTAATTCGAAAATGCTCGTTTTGGAATGTAAGTTAGAAAATTACGTTGGGATCATGGATTTTGAAGAAACTACTAAAGTATTGACATCAGGCTTCATCGGTCTTCAAGGTCGACATCCATAGTGGCTTTAATGTGTCTATAGTTTGATGAGTGGTCTCCTATGAGTCGGCTGCTGTATATAACATGAGAGAGAGGATGTATCGATCTTGGTATTGTGATTACTTTGACTGTGGAGATGGCAATTCAGTCGTATAAAGGTCCAAGGCACATAGTAGATTCTTTAGTTCAAATTGGTAATACAATTCTTGATATGAGAACAAGAGGTCTAACGCAATCAGAGGATAAATGGTTGTGGAAGGTTGAGAACGGTATGTACAAGGCGGGACTCAGCACAACACAAACCTGGAACCTAACCGTGAATGGTATCACCCAAGGTTCCATGGTTGGTAGGTGTATGGTTTCAAGAAGCAACTCCAAAGCATGCGACGCTTGTATGGATAACTGTCCATAACACTTTCAACGGATGATCACATGCTTAAATGGAATCCACAGGCTATAATAAAATGATGGTTCGTTTTCCAAAAAAGCAGTGTGGCACAAAGTTATTCAAAACATCCTTGGGACTGGATACTCTAACGAGTGGAATCAGCTACGACTGGTCTTGGTAGCTGGATTACAAGATAAAACTCTTACTTTTATTTTTCGGTATTGTTTCAAGGAAGAGACAAGTGGGAGAGCCTTCAAAAGCTCCATCAATTCTAGCGGTATTGCTTGATAAATTGGTTCGGAATCGAATCACCTCGATTAAAGGAAGATGGGGCAAGAGACATGAGGCTGCCATGAGCCTGTACATGGTTTGCGAGTAGATAATTTTGTAAAAGTTTCTATAAGTATTGTTTCTTTCCATACAAACGATGCATTGATTGTAACATAGGTTTTTAGGATGAATAAATTTAACATTCATCCCAAAATAATAGCCAATTGATTTTGATTTTGAAATCGAAAGTACATCCGAATTTAACACTTCTTCATGTTTGATGCGAGTTTTGTTTCTCTTTTTGTGTATCACTGTTCATCGTATTCATATTTGCGAACGTGTTATGTTTTGCAGTTATTATTTAACCGACTATACAGTCTACTCAGGTTTTTTCTTTCTCATGGAATCATTGAGGTAGAGAGGAGGAACTTCGTCTAGGAGATGATATAAATGGACAACTATGCCAACACAACATGAGCTTTTGTGTTACGGAAAGCAACCGTATATTACATCCAAGAGAGATCAAAAAGAAGATTATCGACATGTGTCGACGAACATACATCGTACGGATCCACCTGTTTTTCTTTGTCAGGTTATGTGATCTAATCAAACGGAAAATCGTGTATTTTGACAAATATGTGTCAAAAATGGTGGCTATATTTTTTTATTGTTGTTAGTCACTATTGTTTTATAATGGACATATTTTAATAATCAGATTTTATATAAATACAAACATTTACAATATTTTAAAGGCGTTGGTCACCATTGAATCAAGTTTGATGGCTGCATATGGATTCAATGCATGGAAATAGAATAATTGCATGGGAGCAGAATAGAAAGCACACAGTATGAACTTTATTTCAATAAATTAATCGATCAAGCTAGACTTTTAACCTACATCATGCCCACCCGATTAGTTACAAAATCATATACTAATTAATACATAGGGGTTCAAATCAAAATTGACAAACAGAATGATAAAAAACTGAATTTATGAAAAATACATCGTATAACATTTGAGTTGTTTAATGACAACTCATTACATAGTATGATTGTGACTGTGAGATATCCTTTAAAGCATCTAAAACAAGTAGTATATATACTGTATAATAATAAACGCTGCTTCATGTCCCTTCAGTTTAAGTCATTAACACTAGGTGAACCCACAAATTTTAGGTTTTCTTTGTATATGATTAGGACACAGTTAGAGTTAGAGTTTTTTAAATTTTAAGCAAAAAAAAAAGACAGTTGGAGTTTTTTTAACATAAGAAAGGGTGGATGTAGTCCGATTCGCCATATTTTCTAAAAGATTTAAGTGGGACACCGTTTTAACATGCCAGATAAAAAATGTCAATTTTCTTTATCAAAAAAAAAGAAGAAAAATGTCAATTTGTGTGAACTTATAAGACAACTTTCCCTTAAATGAGAACCACCATTAGCCCACTTCCCACCATCATTGATTACGTATTTTAGTTGAATCATCAAACTAATCTGATTTCGATTGGTTCTTAAATGATAAACTTAACTTATGCCACATCACCCCCAACTTTAGTTGAGTACTTCTAATCAAGGATCTACAGGAGATGTTACTTCCAAGTTCCAACCAAATACTAGAATTGTTGTGTCTTTCAATTCCCAAGATATTTTCAGTTACAAAAAAAAAGTTCCAAAAAAATTTTACATCATGCCATTGAATATTCCTAGATGTTGAGAGAAATTATAGCCTGATCAGAACTCCTCTCGATGAAAAAAGGTAAGGCAATAGTACAATACCAAATGTAGAGTCATAGAGACTACGCCGTTACAATATGATCTAGCTGCGCCGCCACAACCCACAATGTGTGATTTGAAAAGGAGAAGCCGATCGATTATTTTAGAGGAGAAGAAAAACACAAAAAACCTAGCACATGTGGCATAGTCATCTACTTAAAAAACTTTTTATTTTAAAATAAATAATTTTTATATCGTTGAGTTTTAGAAAATAAAATGTGATATATAACAAAAAAAATATTTACAAATTAGCCCCAACAGAAATAAAATTTACAGTTTGGCCCCAAGAAGAAAAAACGTAGCACAGGAGGTAGTTTCGTTTCGTGTGATGTCAGTATAAAGTAGTCGACACAATTACACCTCTCCTCTCACCTCTCTCTCTCTCTCTCTCTCTCTCTGCTAATCTCTCTCTCCATCGAACCTGTTAAAACCAACCATGGCGACGAGCTCCGGCCGGTTAATCGCCGGTTCGACGGTGTCGATGAGCTCAATCAAACGGCGCAATGCGAATCCACCACAATCAATCTCCCTAATCTGTCGAAATCAAATACAAGGCGTA
The DNA here is from genome assembly GCF_000801105.2 of Raphanus sativus. Taxonomy (NCBI): domain Eukaryota; kingdom Viridiplantae; phylum Streptophyta; class Magnoliopsida; order Brassicales; family Brassicaceae; genus Raphanus; species Raphanus sativus. The sequence goes on along the minus strand of NC_079512.1, from coordinate 18,935,989 downwards.
CCGCCTCTCCTCCTACGGTCATCATCATCTCAAAGGTCCACCAGGCTATGGTCGATCGAAGCGGTTCCTTCGGCGAAGTTCTGGACGGATCTGACGATTTCGAAGTCGCCAAGGAGGAGGAGGAGAAGAAGAAGAAGTCATCAGACGCGGCGCCCGCGGCCGGTGGAAGAACCGATGTTCCCGCGGTCGTCGGAAAACGCGAGATAGTTATAGCGGCGGCGCTGACGGCGGCGCTGGGGGTGGGGAACCGCGTAATGTATAAGCTGGCGCTTATTCCTCTCAAGCATTACCCCTTCTTCCTCGCTCAGCTTTCCACTTTCGGGTAACGATTCGCTCTCTTCGCTGAAATGCCTATGATTAGTATGTGGATTTGATTAAAGTCAAATTCAGATTGCGATTTCGATTCGTAGCAATTGATAAATTTTAACGAATGGGAACATTTGATTTGAGAGACGATTGTTCGATGTGGGAAAGTTGTTAAATGTCGTATGTATGTATGTATGTATGCTTGGAGAGAATGCGAATCCCAAATATTCGTTTGGTATGCAATCTGTAATTTTCACAAGATTCTCTTTATCATAGTTGGCGACCACTTTATTTTTTCGATTATTTTTATGCGTAACTGTATATGACTTTTTTTCTCACGTGCCAGTTTCTCTGTGTCACCTACTTAAGAGTTGTTTCTTTTTTTTTAATTAGCGAGTCAAATATAACCTTTTCGTTGGATTTGCAGTGATCTAATTGACTTATTTTCATAAAACGAAATTTATTTATGGCCTTTATCGTGTAAGATACTTTCACCTATCTGAAATTATTTAACCGCGTGTCAATCACATTGTTTGTTTTCTCGCACGTGTCTCTCATTCTCTTTTGCATATCTGTTATCTGCATATCAATGATAACAGATAATCTTTTGGACACTAGCAGCGTATGAGATATTCACTCTGGATTGCGCTTATCTGCGTAATTTTTTTGCGAGAACATGTATAAGTGATTCATGGTTGTTTTGTGCTCGGTGGATCCAATGTGATTTAGCTCTCTGCACTGTGGTTTTCACGGCTTGTGAGAGCTTATATCTTTGACCCTCTTAGAAATAAGCTATTTTACCACAGGGTTGTAGAAGGAGAGAGTAAGCTTGAAGTTTTCCCTAATTGTTCAATGTGACCTCATAGTTTGTTGTCACAATCACATGCTCTGAATTCTTTGATTGTGTCTTTGTTTCATATTAACAAGTATATTTTACAAAAACAATAATTCTCTTCTCCATTTCCTTCTTGCAGGTATGTAGCTGTGTACTTTTCTATCCTGTATTTCAGATACCGAGCTGGGATTGTTACAAAAGAGATGCTATCAGTTCCAAAGATTCCATTTTTAATTGTTGGTATTTTGGAGTCTCTTGCTTTAACTTCTGGGATGGCTGCTGCAGGTATCTTTACATTGATTCTACCCTTGACACTTCTTTCCCTTTCCCGTTTTCTACTGTATACTTCTATCTGCTTGCAGCTATACATTGTTGATGCATGCAATACATGAAAAACTAACCCTGTTTGTCTTGCCTACTCTCCTTTTTATTGACTCAGCAAATCTCTCTGGACCATCTACCACAGTTTTATCTCAGGTTAGAAGCTTAAAACATTATTATCTCTGTCTTTCATAAGTTCATAGTTCTACATTAGTTATCCTAAATTTAGTTCAGGTGTGTCAAAAGCTACTTCCCTCAAAACTCTGTTTTTCTTGAATTATTGGCTAGCTGATAAAAAACATGTTCTTCTCTAATAAATGTTTGAGAGTTAATTCTAGTCGTTTTATTACTTTGCAGACGTTTCTTATTTGGCAAATTCTATTCTCCATGATTTTTCTCGGGAGGAGATATAGAATAAACCAAATATTCGGATGCATTCTTGTAGCATTTGGTGTAATCGTCAGTGTGGCAAGGTTAGCCCAGCTCCATTAACTTACTTGATATTGAAGCGAGTTGGTTTCTTTTGTTAGACTTGTCAAAAGACACAACGTAGCCAGTTTAACAACATATGTCATCCATGTTGGGTTTAAGGAGTAATATTTTCTCTTGCATGTTCAGTGGATCGGGGGCCGCTAATTCATTTAAAGATGCTGGAATATTTTGGAGTCTTCTTATGGTATTATCTTTTATGCTTCAAGGAGCAGATACAGTAATGAAGGTTTGTCAATCATTAGCTAGTTATATCGCCAACTCTACAACAAGATTTTTGGCTCTTATGTTTAACAGTAAATTCCATATCCTTGTAGGAAATCATCTTTCTAGATAGCAAAAAGCGGTTGAAGGTAAGTAAGCCGTCAAGACACCTCAACAGCATTTGCATTCTTTTTTTGAATTCTGAAAGAAATTCGTATTGTTACAGGGTGCTTCACTTGATCTCTTTGTTGTAAACTCATATGGTTCAATGTTCCAAGTAAGTGCTCTTTGCTTTTGGCACCAGACCGTTTTCTGTTCTTAGCATCTATTTGCTAACTAATGTACTTGTTTCTATGGTCAACTCAACGCAGGTCATATGCATTGCGTTGCTTCTTCCTTTTCTTTCAAAACTTTGGGGCATACCGTTTAACCAACTACCAAGCTATCTCAGAGACGGAGGTGCTTGCTTTCTGAACATTGGTGCTAAAACAACAGGTTAGTTGATGCCTTCTGCCCGAGTACCTCTCTCGTTGTTTTGTCTTCTGTGCATAGTATTCAACACGCTCGGGTTGGTTTTGACAACAGGATGCGAAGGGGCTCCCCTTCTTCCTATAATGTTTGTCATGATGAATATGGCTTACAACATTTCTCTTCTACGCCTCATCAAGATCTCATCTGCTGTTGTGTCGTCTCTGGCATCCACCGTTTCAGGTACAACATTGGTCTCGTTTTAGCCTTGGCATGTTTCTCGGAAACCTACTTCTGTACCAATGAGACGGTCATATATGTTAGTATCTTATGAGAAAAGAATCAGCCAAACTTGTTTTCAAGTAATGGTGTAGAGGAATAAACATCATTTAGAATACATAAGATGAGCACTTTCTAACAATACAGAACCTTGTGTTGGCTTTGGCTGTGCAGTGCCCATAGCGGTTTACTTCTTCACGCTTCCCTTACCGTACCTTGGGGTCGCATCTTCACTTCCAACAGGGTTCGTGGCAGGCACAGTGATCCTTGTACTTGGCATGCTTCTATATGCTTGGACACCATCATCTCAAACTCCTGATTCGGTTATCCCCTCGCCCACATCAACTTAAATGGGCAGAGGAGGTTGATTTTGTAGCTTTGTTTGTTTGTTTGTTATTATTTTCTATTTTATCTCATTGTATGTAGCATGTCTTTTTGTCAATCAAGTAATAAGTTAGCTAATTATTTTGTAACACTTATCTTGACTGTTTTTTAGTTTACATTTGATTCGCATTCTTTTTATCATAGTAACACTATGGTAGGTTGAGTGCCCTTGGATCATGAGCATTTTAAAGATAGAAAATCAGTGTGTAACAAAATTGAAATTTCCTGTTTATTCCACAAAGTGTTGTACATCCATTGGGGTCCTGTTGAAGGAAAGTACATCTCTAGTTAAGGGTGGTTGTTTTAAGGTACTGATCTCCATTGACGTCTCTTTGGGCGGCTGCGCCAAAGTTTTGATCTCCATGGTCGTTGATCTTGGTCGTCAGTGACTATAGAGATCAGTGTTTGGAGCGTTGATCGTTGAGCTGTCTTGGAGTAGAGAGGAATTTCCAGCTTCACAGAGGATGCTAATTGTAGATTGTATATCTGGTCAATTATGAGAGAGAGTAAAGAATGTATAGAAAGTCCAAGTATCAGTATAGGAATAAGCAAGTTCGATAATTACAATATAAATTTCTAAACAATACTCTCTTTATAAGTTTTATGGTCTTCGAAGATGAGTTCATTCGCAGAGGAGATATCGCCTTGGTGGTTGATTTTTCGTTGTCGGAGGCGAGCTCATCAGAAGAAGTGAAGTCATCTTGGGTTTTTGTGGTCTTAGCTTGTTTCTGTCCCTTTTTCAGTGATTGTGACAACTCCTTTTATAGGAGGATGTACGTATTTATCTTCTAATGGAGTCATCAGTTTCTAACTAAGCTGAGTCTGATTTTGGACACATCACTTAATTGGCTAGACCCATCTCAAACATTAGCAAACTTTAGTTTCCAGTAAAAATATGTGAGATGTCAAACAAAATTCCACATTGGATATTAGACAAAGGAATGTCTAATATATAAAGAGAAGTCCAACTCTAATTCGTACGAGGCTTTTTGGGATGGAAACCAAAAGTAAATCCATGCGGGCTTGCCATTAAGACCCAAAGTGGACAATATCGTACTAATCGGATAATATAGAGTTGACACGGGATTTTACAATCCCAACAATTGGTATCAGAGCAGTTTGACGAAGAGATGCAAAAGACCAAAATACCCTTTAAGTAAAGAACGGGTAGAAGAAGAAAAAAGAAGGTCTATTTGTAGAAACGTTAGAAGATCATGAAACCTGTGGTGTTGTGGGACAAAACATATTCTCAAAGAAACGAGATGTTAAGGAAGATACATTCTCAAAGGAAACCCTGCGATCCGCTAAAGGAAACACACAAGAGATGAGTTGTGGTCTTTAGTTTGAGGGGGAGAATGTGAGATGTCAAACAAAGTCCCACATTGGATATTAGACAAAGGAATGTCTAATATATAAAGAGAAGTCCAATTCTAATTAGTACGAGGCTTTTTGGGATGAAAACCAAAAGTAAATCCATGCGGGCTTTGTCTATAGGCCCAAAGTGGACAATTTCGTACTAATCGGATAAATAGAGTTGGACATAGGATTTCGCAATCCCAACAAAATATATAAAAAAAATCAAGACCGAGTCAAGACGAGGTTGAGCCAGTTACATAATGGCCTATGATCTGAGAAGTTACGTGCATCATGTACATCTAGAGTAGTTGAACTCGATTAGAATTATAAAAGGACAAGTTAAGCTCGAGATAAAGCAGAAGTTCCACTTTGCACAATCACATACATGGTATTCAATCGAGAAATGCTTTTGTAATCATTACTAGATCTTGACCCGCGCTTTGGAAGCGCGGAATATTTTACGATGAAAAATTTCACTAATAACTTAACAAATATTTTGGTAATTTTTAAAAGTGTGTATTTAAAATATTTTTTGCATTTAAATCAGCATTTTTAAATTCAACCCGATTGTGATTATACCGGTTAATTCGGAGATCTGATAATTCAATTTAGGTTTTTAAAATATTCATATTAAAAAAATTACTAAAACCCGAGATTAACCGATTGAACTGTTGGATGACCGATATGTAATCTAATTTGATTTAAATTGTAATAATTTCATAATTTGTAATCTTATACTCCAAATTTTAAAGTTCATTATTTTACAATTTATGAAATTATGACGTTTCTACAAAATTTTAAAAAGAAAATGATAGATATAACATAACTAAGATTAATTATTGTATTGTTTGGAAATATTGATAGTAGTATAAAAAATATATTGTTTGGAAACATTGATAGTAGTATAAAGAAATAAATATATTGTTTGGAAACATAGATAGTAGTATAAAGAAAGAAACATTAATGATTTAATGTAAGTTTAACTATAAAGTATAAAGGTATATTTAATTTAAAAATTTACAAAATAAATGTTAGGTCTAATAGAATGTTTCTGTTTTAATAAGATAGATGTTTCTGTATCAATATAAATTTATTAATAGTTCGGTTAAAAGTTTTCTTCACAAAGAATATTTTCCATATTTTTCAAAATCTATACGATCACTTTCGGCTCCCACTATGGAGTGAATACATATATTTTATATCAAAAGTGCGTTACATTTAACTGTATCCTAGGCGGCTTGACTGATGTGTTTATTTTTTCGTCAGATCTGAAAGCTTTGTGATCCTCTTCTTCGTGCTACGTTATTCATCATGGCTTCTTCATCATCTTTGTCTCGCAGTTGGTTGTATCACGTCTTCGTGAGCTTCCATGGCAAAGACGTGCGCAAAAGATTTCTTAGTCACGTCCTGAAAGAGCTCAAAAGAAAGGGAATCATACCTTTCCTTGATAACGAGATGAAGCGAGGCGAATCTCTCGGTCCTGTACTTGTAGGAGCGATCAGACAATCAAGGGTAGCCGTTGTCTTGCTTTCCCCTAACTACGCTTCTTCCACCTGGTTGGTGTCTGGATGAGTTGGTGGAAATCATGAAGTGCAGGGAAGAGGATCAACAAACAGTGATGACCATTTTCTACGAAGTGGATCCATCTCATGTTAGGAAGCAGACCGGAGATTTCGGAAAAGTCTTTGAGGAAACATGTGTGGGAAAAACAGAAGAGGTGAAGCAGGCATGGAGGCAAGCTTTGAATGATGTCGCGGGTATAGCTGGTTATCACTCTAGCAACAGGTTCGTTCACTTTTACTTCCACTTGCATATTATGTGTAGCTATTTTCCATGATGCCTGTTTTAATGAATTGCCTCTGTTTTTGTTAGCGGCAATGAAGCTGATTTGATCAACGAAGTTGCCTCAGCTGTTACGGCTGAGTTGGGTTTTACACCATCAAAAGATTTTGATGACTTTGTTGGCATTGGAGCTCATATAACAGAGATAAAATCGAAGTTGATCTTACAATCAGAAGAAGTTAAGGTGATTGGGATTTTGGGTCCTGCGGGGATTGGTAAGACGACAATTGCCAGAGTTTTATACAACCAACTCTCTCCTGAATTTTCATTCAGCACGTTTGTGGAGAATATAAAAGGAAGTTACGAGAAGCCTTGTGGTAATGACTATCAGTTGAAGTTGCTTTTTCAGAAAAAATCTGTTGTCTGAAGTATTCAACCAAAAGGATATTGTGGTTGGTCACTTAGGAGTGGCTAAAGAAATGCTGAGGGACAAAAAGGTGTTGCTTGTTCTTGATGAAGTGGATAGCTGGTGGCAACTCGAGGAAATGGCAAATCAGCATGGATGGTTTGGTCCCGGAAGTATTCTTATCATTACAACCGAAGATAGAAAGCTTCTCAAGGCACTCAGACAGGGGATCGATCATATTTACAAGATGAAACTTCCAACTACAACTGAGTCTCTTCAGATCTTCTGCCAATATGCTTTCGGTCATAATATTCCAGATCATGGTTTTGAAGAGCTTGCTCGGGACGTTACTTGGCTTGCTGGTGATCTTCCTCTAGCCCTGAGAGTCATGGGATCGTACCTACGAGGAATGTCCATCGAGTACTGGATAGAGGCACTACCAAGGCTCAGGTCTAGCCTTGACAGAGAAATTGAATCAACTCTAAGATTCAGCTACGACGCCTTAACTGAAAATGATAAAGCTATTTTCCCTCCAAATTGCATGTTTCTTTAATTTTTTCTAAGGTTGATCATGTTAAGAGACATCTTGAAAATTGCGGTTTGGAAGTCAATCATGGTCTTCGACTCTTAGTTGATAAATCTCTTATATCTATAGAATATGACGGACGCGTAGAGAAATTGTCAAGAAAGAGTCTTTGGAGGAGCCTGGAAAACGACAATTCTTGATGGATATCACGGATATTTCTCATGTACTTGAGGGAGATACAGTAAGTTTTTCTGTTGTTTTTTTTTTTTTTACATCTTCAGTCTTGTATTTCCTTGGGGTTTGTAAGCTGAGATTTATTAGTTCTGTTTGAATAATCTATTTTTTAGGGTACTGGAACTGTTCTAGGCATAATGTTGGATGCCTCAAAGGGAGAGGAAATCCAAGTAAGTAAAAGTGCTTTCGATGGGATGAATAATCTCCAGTTTCTAGCAATCAAGAACTTGTGCATACCCGAAGGCCTCAACTGTCTTCCTAACAAACTCAGAAGTCTAGATTGGAAAGACTGTCCATTGAGAGTTTGGCCTTCCAAGTTTCTTGTCGAACTAATCATGCAAGATAGCAAACTTGAGAAGCTTTGGGAGGGAATCAAAGTAATGATGTTTAACATTTTTGTTCGTATTGTATAGCATTGCCTGTAAATCACGATCAGTCATTTCTCTAAAACTCATAATTTCTTTGTTCTTTTTTTTTTGTTTTGTTTAGAATAGCCTCTCCAATGCCTCAAGCTGATGGATTTGAGTCGCTCTTGGTATCTAAAAGAGATTCCAGATCTCTCAAAAGCAACAAATCTCGAGAAACTAGATCTCAGACACTGCAAAAGTTTGCTAGAGATCACAAGCTCTATTGGCAATGCCACTAAGCTTAAAATCTGCAACCTTCACGATTGCAGGCTTTTGCTTTTAAAGAAGCTCCCCTCTTCTATCAGTATCAGTAGGTTAACCAATCTCGAGGAATTTGATCTCAGCAACTGCTCGAGTTTGAAAGAATTCAGTGGTTGCTCGAGTTTGAAAAAGCTCGATGATCTTCGCAATACTGCGATAAAGGAGATGCCTGCCATCGTCAATGAGCACTTGGTTTTGTCTTTATAAACTGAATATGAATGGGTGTAAAAACCTCAGGGAGTTCCCAAATGTTCCTGACAGCATTGTAGAGAGCGAGACAAGGATCGAGGAGGTTCCTCCATGGATCGAGAATCTATTTCGTCTGCGTGAACTAATTATGTATGGATGCACGGAGCTGAAAACTAACTATATACATTTCTAAGTTGGAGAATCTCGAGGATCTTTGTCTGTGTATTGAAAATTGTTTACTGCCTTTTCAAAATCATGAAATACATTTCAGCGCAATAATCTACTGGGGGCCAATATGTCTACCCGAGAAGGTTCTTCTTTCATCTCCAAGATCATTACATTTCAACTGTGAAGGTTTCAACACTATTCCAGATTGTATCACAAGTTTCTCTGGACTAAGTGAACTTGACATCTGTTATTCCAAAGACCTCGTAGCACTTCCACCGTTTCCAGATTCTCTCCAATCTATAGATATGCAGAAGGATGTAGCTCCCTGAAGAAAATAATAGACTCTCCTTTTCTTAATCCAAATATTTGCTTAAACTTTGCTAAATCAAAAAGCCCTGAAAGCTCATCGCGACATCAGCCTGCAAATATGCAATCTTACCGGTAAAAGAAACCTCAAAACCACACACAGAAAAGATAAAGTTTTAATCTTTATTTCATTTCAGCATGAAAGCTCGAGAGATACAAAGCAAGCTTATTTATACAAGAAGAGTGAAAGCCCTAAGCTAAGACAGGTGTCTTCATCACGCTTCTTCTATTCCATCAAGGGCTGAGAATGCATTTGACAGCTTCACATTGAAGGCCTGAGTCGTACAAGAGTTTGGTGGCGTTTTGTCGTGAAGCTTGCTTTTGGAAAGCAGATCTTCTTGTGACCGTTGATCTCCAGTCTTTGAGCTGTCACACTTAGAGCCACACGAATTGTCCTCCTCATACATCTTAGCTTTTCCTTTTGCTTCACGAGAAAGTCTTGCTTTGGCGGGAGGCATAAAGGTTTGAACTTGAGCTGCAGAAATGCTCTGTTCTTGGCTCTGTTTGCTCTGTTTATTAATAGCCCCCCTCAAACTTGGTGTAGGTGGTACATCAACACCTAGTTTGTAGCGCAGAGACTCAAAAGCAGCAGTGGGAAGAGACTTGGTGAAGATATCAGCAATCTGTTGGTGGGCAGGGATGTGCTTGACCACTAAAGCTTTAAGCGCCACTCTTTCTCTGACGAAGTGATAGTCAAGTTCGAAGTGTTTGGACCTCTTGTGGTAAGCCGGATTAGCAGTAAGGTGAACAGATGAGAGATTATCTCCATAGAGCTCAGGTGTCTCAGGAAGAGGAACACCGAGTTCACGCAGCAGGATGCAGATCCAGGTTATCTCACACGCAGTTTCAGAGAGGGACCGATACTCTGCCTCAGTTGAACTTCTTGAAACAGTAGGTTGCTTCTGAGAGGACCAGGAGATCAGATTGCTACCAAGGAACGTGCAGTAACCACCAGTTGACCGCTTAGTAGCAGAACATCCACCCCAATCACTGTCGCTATAGGCTCGAAGCTTGAAGTCAGTGTCTTTGGCAATGTTGACACCCATCGAAGTAGTTCCTTTAACATACCGAAGGATCCTCTTGAGTAGGTTGAAGTCAGAGACCATGGGCGAGTGCATCTTTTGACACACATAGTTCACTGCGAACTGAAGATCAGGTCTAGTGAGTGTCAAATACTGCAGCTTGCCTGCAATGGTACGAAAGAACTTCGGATTTGAAAAAGGAACATCGTTCTCAATACGCAAGTTGAGCTGAAGGGGCAAAGGTGTAGCAACAGGCTTGCACTCTGCCATAGAAGCAACCGCTAGGATGTCTTCTGCATAACTTTGTTGGCTCATGAACAAACCATCGTTGTGATAGGTGACTTGGATGCCGAGAAAGTAGTGCATAGGACCAAGATCAGTCATCCGGAACTGAGAGTCAAGATCAGTCAGAAACTTAGCAAGCACCAATGAGCTATTTCCGGTGATTAACATGTCATCTACGTAAAGGAGAAGCATGATCACGTCTCGTCCTTTAGAGTAAATGAAAAGAGAAGGATCTTTGATGCTGCAAATGAAACCGAACTGCAGTAGATAAGAGCTGAACTTATCAAACCAAGCGCGGGGGGATTGCTTGAGACCGTACAGAGATTTGTGGAGGAGACAGACATGATCAGGCTTGCTTTTATCAACGAAGCCTGGAGGCTGACGCATGTAGACCGTCTCAGCTAGATCACCGTGCAAAAACGCGTTTTTAACGTCCATTTGCTTGATATCCCAACGCAAGACTGTTGCTATGTGAAGGACTGTTCGGACAGTTGCAGTACGGACCACTGGACTATAAGTTTCCAGATAATCAACTCCTTCAGATTGCTCATTTCCTCTAACAACTACCCTAGCACGATGTTTCTTGAATGTACCATCGGCGTTAAGCTTGTTTCTGTAGACCCAGAGACAACCAAGAACGTTCATGCTCGGAGTTCGTGGAACGAGAGACCACGTGTTGGTTGCTTTGCAGTTGCCAAATTCCTCAGACATAGCATTGTTCCATCCTGGATGCCTGAGAGCTTCAGAGACAGTCTTGGGAGTTGGAAAAGCTGCTTTCTGAGTCAGAAGAGCGTATCGAGGATTGGGCTTAGTTATGCCCGCTTTGGAGCGAGTGATCATAGGATGAAATGGCTGAGCAGACGAGAGAAGCGAAGTTGGAGAGGCAACTGGCCGTTCTTGTGAAGAAACAACGCTGTTGCCAATAGAAACAGGATCTAAGCCTGACGTACACACAGAACGTTGCTCTCCACAAGCCGTAGTAACCTCAGAACTTTGTAAAGAAACTGAAGATGAAGGAGCATTGACAGAAGCAGACGAGCCAGCTGATGAAACAGAGCGTGGGATGTGAATCACACTGATAGGCTCACGCAGAGGCTGACTACTTTGATGAACGGCAGGTTGGTCAGGAGATCGCACTACAAAGCTATCTTGCCAAGCCTTCAGCAAAACAGACTTAGTTGAGGGATGAAGATGAGAGTAGACGTTAGCAAAAGGGAATGTGTTCTCATCAAATATCACATGGCGAGTGATATACACACGGCCTGTTGTAGGAAGTAGACAACGATAACCCTTAAACTTCTCATTGTAGCCCAAGAATACACACTTTAATGATCTTGGATCCAACTTGTTAGCTGAGTACTCACGAAGCATGGGAAAGCAAGCGCAGAAAAGATAAAGTTTTGATCTTTATTTCATTTCAGCATGAAAGCTCGAGAGATACAAAGCAAGCTTATTTATACAAGAAGAGTGAAAGCCCTAAGCTAAGACAGGTGTCTTCATCACGCTTCTTCTATTCCATCAAGGGCTGAGAATGCATTTGACAGCTTCACATTGAAGGCCTGAGTCGTACAAGAGTTTGGTGGCGTTTTGTCGTGAAGCTTGCTTTTGGAAAGCAGATCTTCTTGTGACCGTTGATCTCCAGTCTTTGAGCTGTCACACTTAGAGCCACACGAATTGTCCTCCTCATACATCTTAGCTTTTCCTTTTGCTTCACGAGAAAGTCTTGCTTTGGCGGGAGGCATAAAGGTTTGAACTTGAGCTGCAGAAATGCTCTGTTCTTGGCTCTGTTTGCTCTGTTTATTAATAACGGGGAGAAGAAGTGCCTGCATACTTCACTCACCGAGCTAGTTCTGGTTCTCTAACCATCAATCTGACTCCAACACCTCTTCCTTCTTCCTTCAGATTCAAAGTTTGCATCTTTGCTGTCATACAAATGTTTTACGCGTGAGATTCAGTGGAATGAGGTGTCTTGTTGTATCAGGGGTAAACAGAGTGATGGACGCCCTTTCGAATATAGATCAAGTCAACACAGTCTTCCATTTACTAAAGATCGATTTTATAGTGGCGCGGTAGGCGACCATCTGTATATGTTTGATGATGATGATGATGATGATGATGATGATGATGATGATGGCAAAGATGAAAATGCTGATGATGGTGCCAAAGATGAAAGTGCTGATGATGGTGAAGGTTCTTTTAAGACGGAGGATGTTTTGTTTCAATTACCGAAAGAAGAAAGGAAAATCAGGTACAAAGAGAGTATTAAAAGGCTCACTTTGGTCTAGAGTCTTTGCAGTCAAGAGAAAGCAGCTCAAGTTTGGGTTACGCCAGTGAGTGATTCTCTCAATATATCTGGATGTGCGTACGTAATATTTAGACTCGACGTTTCCTCGTTCAATTCTCCAGCGGACGGGGATCTCTACGCATTCCTTCCCAGCACCAGATTAGGCTCTCTGCCTTCTCAGCTCTCTCAATGATAAGAGGTTTCTAACTGTTTCTCTCCAGAAGACAATCTTGGATGGTTTGATTCCTTAATTCTCTTTCTAAGAGGTATTTCTCCTGGAAAAACACCATCATCCTCTGTTGTAAATTGTCTTAACAAGGAAAAGTATTATATTGACAGGGAAACCTGTGAAAGATATCCAGGTGGAGGAGCTGCATTTTCAAAATGCAAGATTAGGTTTTCATGGAAGAGGCTCAGTTAGTCGACGTCAGAGAACCTGACGAGATGTAAGTTCCTTTCTATTTCTCATCTTGACATAGTACTTTTCCTTCTTCACTGGAAAGCCAATTGATTAAGCTCCAAACGTATTTTACGAAATTGTTATGATTTATGAGTATTTTGCAGAGTTTGATTTTCTGCCATTTAGATTACATGTATACCTCGCACACTTTGATCTTAGAAGAAGGAGAAAGTATCCATTATAGTTTCACTTTTTTTTTATTTTTGTATTTTCTTTTTACTACATGTACCAGAGCCAAAGCATCCTTGCCTGAATTCCAAGTATTCCCACTCCGCCAATTTGGAACGTGGGCGCCAGAAATCACTTCAAAGCTGAACCTTGAGAAGGATACATTCGTCATGGTATGTTAAGTCTCATCCGCTAGTACATATGCTATAAGCTTGAAAACGTTTACTAGCTCAACTCTTTACTATGGTCTAAAGATTTTAAGATGATATTAACAGAGAAATGTAAAGCAAGTAAACTCAATATTTGTGTGTGTGATTCATCGAGAGCTTCATGCTCAATATATACAATAGGCCTTATCTATATATTAGAGTATATATCTCTAATATTTACATGATTATCTAAATAATATACATCATTATCACAACAAGAAACCTCTGATGTTGTATTGATTTTTTAAGTTACTCGTGGCTTTTTTTTCCCCATACAGTGTAAGGCTGGTGGCAGGTCGTTGCAAGTTGCAAACTGGCTTCAGTCTCAGGTAAAAGGTGGTTTCATCTCCTTATCATATTAGCTTGAAAACACCGACCCTGATATGTTGTCTTGTCTTGTCTTGTTCAAGGGCTTCAAGAGTGTGTATGTGTACACTGTGGCTGGTACAAACCTATTCTCTCAAGGTCGACCCTTCAATTCCTACTTACTGAAACTTCCTATCATTTTCTCTCTTTTTCTTGTATTCTTATAACCAAATAATTGCAAATCGTATATAATAAATTATATAATACAATGTTCAAATTAGACAATAAGCAACTTCCCAAAGTCTCCATGAAATGCTCTCAACCTTTTGTAAAAATTCTTAAAATAAACAAATCTAATATAGCTTTAAATAACAAAGTACAGAGAGGCGTGTGGTTCCTAGACACGGTTTGAAAACTGAAGGCCAGCAAAATAAAAACTACTTGCAAAAACAGAAAAATGCTATTCATAGCCATTCATTGGCAAAAACTCCTAAACATTTTCTTGCTAAAGAAGAAACCAAACCCTAAAAAAACAGACAGAGGAAGTAAGAAGAGAAAAAAAAACATCTTTAAAAAAAAATTCATTTTTCTCTTCTTAGTTGAGAGCTGTCTTCCTCTCCCCCCGCTCCCTCCCTTTTAAGCAACAATGGGAAATTGTTGCGGACGAGACACAGGGAACAACAATGGCGAACCCACTTATGAAAATGGAGTCAGTGCTGAAGCCTCTGTGAAAGCTTCTAGACACCCACCAGCATCTCCTCCTCCTGCAACCAAACAAGGTCCAATAGGTCCCGTCTTAGGCCGACCAATGGAAGATGTAAAAAGCTCATACTCATTAGGGAAAGAGCTTGGTCGTGGACAGTTCGGTGTGACCCATCTCTGCACGCAAAAGGCCACGGGTTTGCAGTTCGCGTGCAAGACCATTGCCAAAAGGAAGCTGGCGAACAAAGAGGACATTGAGGATGTGAGAAGAGAGGTGCAGATAATGCATCACTTGACGGGTCAACCAAACATCGTGGAGCTTAAAGGAGCATATGAGGATAAACATTCGGTGCATTTGGTCATGGAGCTTTGCGCAGGAGGAGAGCTGTTCGATAGGATCATTGCTAAAGGGCATTACTCTGAGAGAGCTGCTGCTTCCTTGCTAAGGACCATTGTTCAGATTATCCATACTTGTCACTCCATGGGGGTTATTCACAGGGATTTGAAGCCTGAGAACTTTTTGTTGCTTAACAAAGATGAGAACTCTCCTCTCAAGGCCACAGACTTTGGTCTGTCTGTTTTCTACAAGCCAGGAGAGGAGTTCAAAGACATTGTGGGAAGTGCTTATTACATTGCACCTGAGGTTTTGAGGAGGAAGTATGGACCTGAGGCTGATATTTGGAGCATTGGTGTCATGTTGTATATCCTCTTGTCTGGTGTTCCACCTTTCTGGGCTGGTAATTAAACCATTCTTGATCCATTCACTCTATCTGTCTCAAACACAAAGACATCAAAGTTTGATTTTATCATTCATGTTTTACAGAGTCAGAGAATGGGATTTTCAACGCCATTCTAAGTGGACAGATTGATTTTTCAACCGATCCATGGCCAGCCATTTCACATCAGGCAAAGGATCTTGTTAGGAAGATGCTCAACTCTGATCCAAAACAAAGATTAACCGCTGCTCAAGTTCTCAGTAAGAACCTGATCCTATTTCAAAAACTTCTCCTATGATTCATCTTATTTAACATATTTTGTTTGCCTTAAAAAGACCATCCATGGATCAAGGAGGATGGAGAAGCACCAGATGTTCCTCTTGACAATGCAGTCATGTCAAGGCTCAAGCAATTCAAAGCAATGAACAATTTCAAGAAAGTTGCTTTAAGGGTAAGTTTAGTCAAAAGCATATATACCTTATATATGATGATGACTCTATTTGGTCTCACTGGTCTCATAAACAGGTGATAGCCGGGTGCTTATCAGAGGAAGAAATCATGGGGTTAAAGGAGATGTTTAAAGGAATGGACACCGATGACAGTGGAACAATAACTCTTGAGGAACTAAGACAGGGACTCGCCAAGCAAGGTACAAGGTTGTCTGAATACGAAGTCCAGCAACTTATGGAAGCTGTAAGTCTTTTTGTTTTGTTTTGTTTTCTTCTGTTGTGTTATCTTTCTATCTACTAAGATTCATAAAGAACTGATTGTTTTTCTGTTTCCTATAGGCTGATGCGGATGGTAATGGAACAATAGACTATGGAGAATTTATAGCAGCAACAATGCACATCAATAGACTTGACAGAGAAGAGCATCTCTACTCAGCTTTCCAACACTTTGACAAAGACAGCAGTGGGTAAGTAACCAGCACATTGTATATAAACAGTTTCTGATATAACTTCAGTTGAAACCAATGATGGTCTTGGTTTCCAGATATATTACAATGGAAGAGCTGGAGCAAGCCCTGAGGGAGTTCGGCATGAACGATGGCAGGGACATTAAGGAAATCATCTCTGAGGTTGATGGAGACAATGTAAGAAGACCCTGTTCACTTAGCTTTGATAGCTTAAACATTCAACAATATTTATATAAAAGAAACATTTGATTTGTGTAGGATGGGAGGATAAACTATGAGGAATTTGTGGCTATGATGAGAAAAGGAAACCCAGATCCCAACCCTAAGAAGAGGCGTGAAATGTCGTTTAAATGATGGAAGAGACAAGTCAGAAGAAGCACATAAGAAAGTGAAAAAGAAGAAAAAAAGTTAATTCTAAAGTAGGCTTGGGTTGCTCATGATAAGACCACCAAGACACAGAGAGAGAGAAGTATGGGATCAGGAAGGTGGTTTCATGTTTGTAAAATTTTAATGCTTGTCTACTACTGTTTTAAGTTTCAGAGGTTTCTCATTGTATCAAAAATCCTTTTTATCAATTCAAATGTGCATTAGTGATGTTTGTTAATCACCCTCCTGAGTCCTGAGCATAACATAGATGTCACTACCACCGTGTCTATATATATATATATCACTATATACAGACTTAAAAAGTGGTGCTCACAACACTGGAGAGAAGCTACAATCTTATCTATTCTTAAGGGGTGCGTAACATAGCGGCCACGTCTTACATTAATTGCTTCTCTCCCTCTCTCTTTTACCAACAAATCAATCAAAAGCCAGGTTGTAGTAGTAGTTGCCTTTGGGCCTTTTGTTTCTTGTCCTCGATGGACTCTGCTTTGTTGACCCTTGATGTGAATCTGAAGCCGTTAACCCGTCTGAATGTGATATTCAGCTTCTGCATGAGCAGACAAAACATATGTTTATTTTCCTCTCTCTCCCTTGAGGTACCTAAAAGTAAAAATAATTAAATAAGTGTATCTTGATAAACCATGTGTTTTTCAATTGTGCTCCAGTTTATCAAGTTTGGACTTTATCAAAGATACCGTCCAACCCATCTTTCTTACTCAATCTTTATTCACAAATATGGACCATCTATTCTAAAGAGTTTGTCCGCAAATGATTGATCATCATTTTGCATAGATTCTATAAGTACATTTGGAAAGCAAGAAATAATAAGGTATTTAGTAATTTGAATATGGAATCTATAAAAACCCTTAAATTTGCGAAAACGTAATCTGCGCTATGGGCAGAAGCTCAAACATTATCTACACCTGAGGAACCAAGACAAGATTCCATGAATCTCCCACTAATTCCAGGGTGGTGGTGCTTCACAGATGGATTTTGGAAAGATAAGGAATTATTTTCGGGACAAAGCTAGTATAGCACTCTAAAAGGATATATGGCTTTAATCGGAGTAAGAAATGTTCGGGCAAGTCTTTCACCTCTACACTCAGAAGTGAAAGCGTTAATATGGGTAATAGAATAATATATGAGGAACTTGTGTCAGTTTCAGGTCACGTTTGTAACAGATTGTTCTCAATTGGTGAAGATGGTTTCGGAACCAAAAGAATGGTATGCTTTTAATAGTTATTTAGAAGATATCAAGACCCTCCGAGAAAGTTTTATCAGCTCAGAGATCATCTATGTACCACGAACGCAAAATTTGAGGAGAATAGTCTAGCAAGAAGTACCAGGAAACAACCGTCTTTTATCGTTCACATGGATGTAGAGGTACCTATTTGGTTTTCAAAGTCAGTATAAGTTTGCTTAAGTGGATGTCAAAAAAAAAATTACAAAATAAACTCTTAAATGGCTAAAATTTATAATAAAATGGAATTCAAGCAAATCAGTATGATTGTCTATCTAAAAGCAAGACTTCACTACGCAAAACCAGAACTATCACATTCTTGAATGGCACGTAATAACTTCTCCTTAAGTTAATCCTTTGAAGATTATGTTGGAAAGTCTAATTGTTTATAACTACGTTAGAAGAGAAACGAATTAGTTGATAGATACGGTGTACAAAAAATAGTTAGATGTATAAGATATTTTTTTTAATCATGCAGGTCTAGCAAGCAGACGATTAATAGGCCCCATTCTCTTGATAGTCAGTTTGACAATACTTGAAAACAAAAACAATTATACACCATAGATTTCCAACAAAGATATTCAATATCTATTCTGAAATTGAATTCACTGTGTCTGTGGTGGTCCAATGTGTTCCAATTTGTTTAATTGTTTAGAACTATGTTAGAAGAGAAACGAATTAGTTGATAGATACGGTGTACAAAAAATAGTTAGATGTATAAGATATTTTTTTTAATCATGCAGGTCTAGCAAGCAGACGATTAATAGGCCCCATTCTCTTGATAGTCAGTTTGACAGTACTTGAAAACAAAAACAATTATACACCATAGATTTCCAACAAAGACATTCAATATCTATTCTGAAATTGAATTCACTGTGCCCGTGGTGGTCCAATGTGTTCCAATTTGTTTAATTGTTTAGAACTACGTTAGAAGAGAAACGAATTAGTTGATAGATACGGTGTACAAAAAATAGTTAGATGTATAATATACTTTTTTTAATCATGCAGGTCTAGCAAGCAGACAATTAATAGGCTCCATTCTCTTGATAGTCAGTTTGACAGTACTTGAAAACAAAAACAATTATACACCATAGATTTCCAACAAAGACATTCAATATATATTCTGAAATTGAATTTACTAGGTCTGTGGTGGTCCAATGTGTTCCAATTTCCAACTGTGTAGATGAGTAAAAAACATAAAATGAATATATGTGTGCATACTTTATAAACTAATCAAAATGAATGTTCATACATATGCTTATGTTCATTCTCTGCACAATTTATGATCCATCATTTTCATGTCATAATAATGATTATAATTAAACATTATTTTGAAATGTTTTAGTATTTTGATGTGTGGGTTTGATTCATTTTGATGATTGTAATGTATTATTAATCTTTTTTTGTGACAATCAATTTTTGAAGAATGACCATTTTGTATCTTAAATTTCATTAGAAGGTTTGATCTACAAGTTCGACAAAGGTGTCAAACAAATAGTTTAATAGGGTGTCTAGTTAAACCAGAAATAATAAATTGAGTACTGATTTGATCTAAATATAACATCAACAAAAATAATGATTTCCTTGATCTCTAATTGACCCAAGTTGTATAAACCAGTTAGCAATGAGAATTTTCCCAAAAAACAACAACAATCCAATTGAGAAAAGACTGTTGTTACATTCACATTTATAAGCTTAGCAATGAGTTTAAGGTTGGAATCATGGCATATCTACATAAAATTAGAAATTATTTCTGAATTTTAGAAAAAAAATTAAGTATCTTTTGAAACTTATTAATATTCTGATTATGATAAACATAATTTGAGTATTAAAATAAACACAAAATTTAAAATTAATATATATATTTTTAAATTAATATATTAAAATGAACAAAATAATTAGTTAACATATTAAACTGGATAGAAAATAATTATTACTTTTTAAATAAAAATTAGTTGAAATAAGTTTATAGAATTTTCTTTATTCATGTTCCACAAATTTTATTCATTTTTAAAGGAAGATGTAGACTTTGATTGGTAACATGATTTAAACTTAATTTAGTTTGATTTATGAATATCAATAAAAATGGTTCATGAATTAGTTTTAACTTCTTCTTTTTTTTTTTTAATTTTTCTTTGAGTTGTTATGTGTTAGATTTGAGTTATACTTTTAAGTTATCTTCTTGGTCATTTTTAAAAAACTAATTTTAAATCAACATCAATGGAAATTGCCTGCATAAGAAATTAAGTTATTATTTTATTGTTTCTATTAGTTGTTTGACGTTGTTTTTTTCTTTTTTGACCTTTTAAACAGTTAACAGCTTTTGAAACATATATTCAAACCATAAATAAATCTAATGGTTAGTTAGTAAAACATTATTAACAATATATACCACTATTTACTTGATCGTAATTTTATATAAACATTCTTTATTTATATTTTTTAAACAAAATTATTTTATAGATTAAATATCTAAGGTAAGTAGAAGAGTATGTTTCAAAATATAATATATTTTGATATTTTTAAAATAATGTTAATTTTATTAAAAATTGGTTGACCGATAATTTTTAATGCATTATTTACTATTATTTAACTCACTTTACGTGATGACAAAAAATAACTCATTTCACGTTTATATTATTGATAATATCCTTTTTAAAAGTAATTTATTAATTTGCTAATGTTTATAAAATTTAAGAAAATGCTTAATGTTTTGGTAGAAAAACATTTTATATTATGGAACAGAGGGTATATTGGTAACTAAATATTTTATGTGTTATATGATATTAATCTCTATAATATTATTTGAAAAATTAGTTTTTTTACTATTACGCTTATGTTAATTTTAATATTGGTTAATTAGAAGAATCTCCTTAACGAATTAAAATACTTTTTTCTAATACAACTATTATAGCTTTTTTTTTTGATGAAATTTCGTATTTATTGATCAAAAGGCATTTACAAAAGAATAGGACTACAAAGAATGATTGTTTTTAAAGCCTATAAACGAAAACAGAAATCAGGAATAGAGAAGATCTTAAGGTGAAACTTCAAACCATCGGGTGAGGAGTCCTCTGAGCTTGTGGTCGTGGTTATATTTGAGAGAATTTATTATAGCTTTTTTATAGCATATCCTGTTCCGCATGGTTTCATATTTATTATAGCTTTTTTATATATTGTCAGTCAGAATT
Organism: Raphanus sativus; assembly: GCF_000801105.2. NCBI lineage: Eukaryota > Viridiplantae > Streptophyta > Magnoliopsida > Brassicales > Brassicaceae > Raphanus > Raphanus sativus. The sequence continues at coordinate 18,915,122 of NC_079512.1, read as the reverse complement.
TTAATTTTAACTTTTCTTATTCATATTGGTTTCCTTTTCTTTTTCACTAGTCCAAATAAACCGAAACTTACTAATCAACAAGTTGCGAGTCATAAACATCAGTTTTGCCATAGCCATTTTTATCTCACAGGAATCATCTCTGCTTGATGGAGGACGAGTGACGGTATCCTCCTCATTTAAATATCCAAAAGATACAATAAGCATTAAATATAATAGAACAACCATTACTAGAATCCATAATTATTATGACAAAGTTTTAATAACGCGAAAGACATTCTAGTACATGATGATCTTGATCTTCCTCTAATCCAGCAACGACATATCCAATCTTATGCAAGTCTTTGTATTAGGACATGGTAGGGAGGGGCTGGTCTGCACAGAATAGGAAAGGGAGGTTCTTGGCCTCCTGCAAAATCCATGGCCTTGGCTTGATACTCCTTGAGAGGCCCACTCGGATACTCTCGAGCCATAAAGGTAATGTACAGCTTCCACCCATCTCCTGCTTTTAGATTGCCTCTCACGATACTTGCGAATTCCACAGTTGAACCCTTCACCTCGTTGAGCTTGTTAACACATAAGGACACAATATCCGCCAAATATTCCCTCGTGGTCATGTTTCTAAACGGCTGTTCCAAATCAGGGAGGGGGAAGATGGACCTGAAGGGATCTTCTTCAAAAAAACCCCCATTCTTCCAGGCCTGGATCTTAAAGTCGCGGAACTCTTTGTACTCTTCCTCGTCAGAAAAAGTTTTACGGTCCTCGGGATTGAAGTATTCGTAACCGTCGAAGCTGTCCTTATCCCACTCCGGTTCCGGGTCTCGCATGTTTAGGTAGTTAATCCTAGGAGATCTCACCACTCCGTCTTCGTCTTCGGTGTCGACAGACCATGCGCGTCCGCTGTCGGTATCGCTGTCCTCTTCCATGCTTGTGTCGTCGTCCTCTTCATCTTCGAACTTGGGCTTTTTCGAGACAGCAGAGTCCGATTCCTCCTCAGCCGCAGCTCGTTTCTCCGTGAAATCGTCGCTTAGGATCGTCGCTGGAGAATCGAACAAACCCTAGATATATCTCCTCTCTCGACACACAAATTGGGAACTGGAGCAGATATGACAATTATTCATATTGGTTTCCAAATCACATATATATATATATATATATAATATAAAATTAAAAAACGTGGATATATTTATACAAAATTTTGATTTTAAAAGGAAACTAAAAATAAGCGTTTAAAATAATAAATTTCTTTTAAACATAATATAAACTCCTTTTTGAGTTTTTGTCACTTAGATTTTAATTTTAGCTTCCTTTATTTATTATAATTTTAAAATCAAACATATAGAAAATGAAATACTTAGAATTTTTCTAAAATGATATAGTTTTATATATGAAATGATTTCATAAAAATAAAAATCTACCAAAATAAGCTTGATATTTAATAAATAAATAAATTTTCCGTTATAACATAATTGCACATATCATAATATATATTATTAAAATATTTTTTCAATATATTTGAAAAATAAAATTGATATTTTTATAAAAAAATAATTAAAACAAAAAATATTTTAATAAATAAAAAATACTATAGATAGTTCGACAATTAAGATTTTCTTATTTATTTTGAATAACAAAAAAATGCAATGTAAAAAAAATACCGAAATAAATGCAATGATCAAACTAACTCAATCGAATTCTAAATAGAAGCATAAATAATTGTGATTCAATGTGGATGAATAGATGTAACTCATATTATATCCACAATGTAATTTAGTGAACCAATCTAAAGTTTATATACTCAAAATTAAAGGTCTAACTAATATAGCAACATGTTATTATATATGATATTATTCTAATTATTTTAACATATAAATTGTGGAGTACTGACTCAAAACATCTTAATAAATAAAAATAAAGCATCAACCAATTATTATAATTGAGTTATTAGTATAGTTTATATATGTACATTTGAAAGCTTATTGTTATGCTCATTTTATATAACTTTTAATCGATCACATTTAATTATTATTATTTTCTATTTTTCAAAAAAACATATCTAAATCATATATAATTTATAATAATATATTTCCAAATGTAAGAAAATATGCCAAGATAAATGCAAGTACAAATAAATCAAAACTCTAACCAAATTAGAATTATAAAATATGGTTTAACTCGAAGAAAGATATGCAACTTAATATACTTTTTTTTTGCTAAAAGCAACTTAATATACTTATATGATAATCAAACCAAAAAAAATATTATACACAAAATAACATATATGATTACAATAATAAAATAATATTCCATTTGTTTCAGTTTATAAGTAGTTTTAGATAAAAACACTAATATTAAAAAATCTATTATTCTTAAAAAGTATCATTTAATATATGAATTCAATCAATTATAACAAGACTAATATATTTTTATTGGTTACATAATATACAATGAATGCAAAAGTTACAGTGAATTGTTAAAAACTATTTATATTTTGAAATATTTGTTTTTTGTTAAAACTATGTATAATATAAAACAGAGGAAATATTATTTTAAATAACATAACCACAAAATATTACATTAATTGCTTATTATGTTTTAATTATTTAAAATATTGATATTTATTCAAGATCATGGAATAATTATCCTTTTTAACATCTGAATAATTATGCTATTACAACTATTAAAATATTACATAGACGATTTTACAGTCGATAATTCTAGCAATTTTACGAGAATTCGCGTCTGACTGTACTGCACTGCTCTGAACCGTCCTATAAGATCTATGTTCAATGATACGTCTTACACCAAGCTGAAGATCTTTTTGTAACCAATTTTTCCATAATAATCATAATTTGATATTTTCTTAGGTCTGAACTCTATACATGTATAAATATTAATGAACTCTTATTCAAACCAATAGACCAATAAGGTTTCGTACACACAGAATAATCAGCTAATAATATATTTTTTAAGTAACTTTTAGTAATTTTAACATAATATATGTTACTTTTGACCCAAAAAAAAAGAAAAAAACATAATATATGTTTCTTATTAATTTTTTTAAAACATATTATTGTTGGTACTTATAAACATCTCTTACTACAGTTTATGAATCAAGAAATTATCAACCAGTTATAATAATAATTTATCTTTTTTTAAATCAAATTCACTTTATAAATTTACGGTTTATACCATATAATTTTAGGTAAATTACAATAGTGTTACAAAAAAAAAGGTAAATTACAAAACATGTTAGACGCCTTAATCTAAGTAGCTCCGGTGAAACAGAAACCCTAAGACACTCCACTCCACTCCATTCCACTCCATTCCATTCAGCCATTCCTCATTGGTCTCAGGTACGCCTTTTGCTGCTTTTCTCATCCACTTCCTCGGATCCGATATGACTCTTCTTGTCACTAGTAGTACATGCTTCTTCTCGCTAACTAACTCTCCACTCACACGATCTCCGATCTATTCTAGATTTATGCATGTACGATCTTGTTATTCGCCCATCACTCACAACCATAGCTTGTTTGTGTGTGTGTGTGTGTGTGTGTTTTGCAGTGATATAAATAAAGCAATTGCGATTTGATTATGTCTGATTCACGACCCCACACGTTTTCGATTAAGCTCTGGCCCCCGAGTTTACCTACAAGGCAAGCTCTCATCGAGCGCATCACCAACAACCTCTCTTCCAAGTCCGTTTTCACCGACAAGTACGGTTCTTTAACCGTTGACCACGCCACAGAGAATGCTAAGAGGATCGAGGACGTTGCCTTCTCCACTGCTAACCAGCAGTTCGAGAGAGAGCCTGACGGTGACGGCGCTTCCGCTGTTCAGCTTTACGCTAAGCAATGCAGTAAACTCATCTTGGAGCTTCTCAAGAAAGGCCCTGTTGCTGCTAAAGGAGAGACTCTTTCTCAACAAGAGTCTCCTCGTGAGACTGTTTTCGATATCTCTCAAGGAAAAAGGGCTTTTATTGAGGCTGAGGAAGCTGAGGAGCTTCTTAAACCCTTGAAGGAACTTGGGAATGGTTACACTAAGATATGTTTTAGTAATAGGAGTTTTGGTTTAGGAGCTGCTCGTGTCGCTGAGCCTATCTTGGCCTCTCTGAAAGACCAGCTTAAGGTGGTTGACTTGTCTGATTTTGTAGCTGGGAGACCTGAGGTTGAAGCACTTGATGTTATGAACATATTCTCAAACGCTCTGGAAGGTAGTGTCCTCTCGTCTCTCAACTTATCTGACAACGCTTTGGGTGAGAAAGGTGTTAGAGCGTTTGGTACGCTCTTGAAATCTCTGAGCTCTTTGGAAGAGCTTTATCTGATGAACGATGGTATCTCTAAAGAAGCTGCACAGGCCGTCTCAGAGCTGATTCCTTCGACGGAGAAGCTGAGGGTCCTTCATTTTCATAACAACATGACGGGAGATGAAGGTGCGGTTGCAATCGCAGAGGTTGTCAAGCGCTCGCCGTTATTGGAGAGTTTCAGGTGTTCTTCCACAAGAGTTGACTCTGTTGGAGGGATAGCTTTGTCGGAAGCGCTTGAGTGCTGTGCTCATATGAAGAAGCTTGATCTGAGGGATAACATGTTTGGCACAGAAGCTGGAGTTTCTCTGGGGAAAACTCTTTCGAGCTACAAACATTTGACTGAGCTTTACTTGAGTTATCTAAACCTAGAGGATGAAGGTGCAATAGCCATAGCGGAGGCTCTCAAGGAGTCTGCTTCGCCTATTGAGGTTCTCGAGATGGCGGGGAATGACATAACAGTTGGAGCAGCTTCAGCTATCGCAGCATGTGTAGCAGCGAAACAAGAACTGAACAAGTTGAATTTGTCTGAGAATGAGCTGAAAGATGAGGGATGTGTTGAGATCGCAAAGAGTCTGGAAGAGGATCATCCGAAGTTGCAGTACATTGATATGAGCAATAATTACATAAGAAGGGCAGGAGCGGTGGCCTTGGCTGATGTTGTTATAAAGAAAGAAGGTTTCAAGCTGTTGAACGTCGATGGGAATATCATATCAGAGGAAGGTGTTGAAGAAGTTAAAGAGATGTTCAAGAAAAAGCCAGAGTTACTTGGAGATTTGGATGAGAATGATCCTGATGGAGAAGAAGGAGATGATGATGAGGAAGAGGAAGAAAAAGAAGATGAAGAGGATGGTGAGTTGGAATCAAAGCTGAAGAACCTTGAAGTTAATGAGGATGATTAAGTCAGTCTCTGTGATGTTGGTTCTTTTCAGTGTTTCGTTTGTTTTGTACCAGGGGGATTACTTTGCTGCGGCTCTGTTGCTACAAAGACCAAAAATATTGACACTTATCAAATCTTTTTTTGTGAAAGCAAACGATTATAGAGTCATGCGGCTAATAGTTTTTTGGAATCTTGTCAGTTTATAAAATTGAGAAAGTGAAACAAAACTGATTGTTATTGGATTCACATCACACCTCATCAGAGATTCACTACCCAAAATCAGTTAATGAGGATGAGAATCAAAACATGTCTCTGTCACAAAACGTCATTTTTACGCATTAGTTCACAGATAAAGCATATCTGAATGTATGAGTAATTCAAGAAAAACAAAACAAACAAAGTTTCATGGGTTTATTTATGTCGACATCCCGACAAGCAGAACAATACTGCAAAGAGTAGATAGAAGGAAATCAAAACCCCAAACTTCAATTTCCTGACAGAATCACCAAAAGCAAAGCAAAAAAAAAGCAAAAAAAAAAGAGTAGATAGAAGCAGAGCAGGATCATCAGATACTCATAACCCTCCTGGTGCTCTTGACAGTTTTCATAGTACTTACAGCGACACTCAGAGGCTTCTTGTTATCTTTGTTCACTGTGCTCCTCAGAGAATACCTCGGCGTTGTTGTTGATGTCTCAACCACCGTCTTCTTCTTCTTAAAGGTTCCTCTTCTCTTGGTCGGCATAGGATCCACTCCGAGATTGTACAGAGTTCCTTTGACTTCAGCATCTTCTTCTTCTCCTCCGTTCTTCCTCTTCAACCTCTCGTTCCTCCTGGCTGAATACACGTCGTAGAACCTCCCTCTCTCGAAATCTGGAACCACGGAGGACTCTGCAGCCATCTGTTCAAGATCCGAAGCCGCAGCAGCAGCTCTGATCTTTACATCTGCTTCTTGGGCAAACTCTTTCTCTGCCATCTTTGCTAACGTGAAACCGAGAGAGGGAGAAAGAGAAGTTGATCGGTGGTATTTAGATGAAAACAAGAGTTGACAAAGTATAAAAGTATATTCTTCACATGTATTTTTTTTTTTCATATGTATTTTTGAAAGTTATCACGTCGTGTAATCCATAAAGTCTAATCTCCAAGGCTCATTTCTTCCCACATCATGAACAAGTCCTTGCATAGAGTTAATATCTATATAGAGATTCTTAAAAATTATATATAAATATTTACTGAAGTCTTTTACCAATTAAATTATTTAGGGCCTCTTTAAATTTCATAAACGACCCGAATGAACGTACAAGACTAAATCTCTCGTACCTCACATAGAAACTCACCAGAACTTTCACAGAATTCCCAGTCTTATCAATCCCTCGCTTATGATAAAAGAAACAGTCGTTTTTACCCAAAAAAAAAAAAAAAGAAACAGTCGCTTATAGCATATCCATTTTAAAGATACAAACTAAACAGCTTATGCTTTATCATCATGTTATATCAATTCCAAATATTATGATATATCTATATATACATGCATGGGCTTGCGTTAGAAATATTATAGTAAAACCTAAAACTACAAAAAGACGTAAATAAATGGTACATAGATCATTTCATATTCAATTTAAGATTCAAAACTAATTAAGATGTATCGCAATACGCAAAGCATAATCATATATATGTTTTAGCAGTAACAATGGCATCGTGCTCCACGACCACGAGGAAGTCGTTTGCAAAAACCTCCTTTCTTATTATTACATCCTTTGAGACACCAAGTGTTGCATCTCTTTTTTTCTTGCTGTGTTTTGCACGCTCCAAAATCTGCATGTGTGTTGCAGCACAACGAGTTGTCGGATCCTTCAACATCTATAACACATGCAAAACAAAACATGGATGTTACCACACCTAGAAATCAAACAAAACTATTTTTTTTAGAAAGTTTCATGGCGAGAGAGAGAGACTAACAAATATAAAACATGAAAATAAGTAGCACCGCGAAAGGCATGATTTTCATGGTGTAGCTCATCTGTGATCTTCTTCTCCTCCTCTCTGCAAGCTTATAATAGTTGTGTAGAACTTTTTCATCTATTTATTAACGTATATTAAATTTAGATAAAGAAAATCTAATTTTTTATTTCCTAATTAAATGGATCAAATTTCTCATTTACTACTTATAGATTAGGTCCTCATTGTAGATTCTATTTTTTTTTTTGAAAAATCCATTTTAACTAATTCAAGATTTTTTTGTCAAAAAAAAAAAACTAATTGAAGATTTTATAAGGCCATATTGTTGATATTTTCTTCTTCTAAAGTTAGGAAAACTATTTATTTGGAGTAATATTCACCAATGAAAATCCAGAAGAAAAAAAAGAAGTTCAAGTTGGGATCTTCTTAACATGGTAATGTTACTTGACCGTCACTTTTTTTGTCGGATTTATTATGCTATTAGAGAGAACGAAAAACATTACATAGATGATATTACAGCTGACCATTCTACCTGCCTTATAAGAATTCATGTCTGACTGCATCACCCTGAGCCGCCCTATGAGATCCATTTCTGACTGTATTCTTTGCACCATGCTGAAGATCTCTTGTAAGACTTGTCTCCAATATTCTGCATAATTCGACTTCTCTGAGAATTGAACCCAGACCTCCTGATGTAGAAATTGCGTCGCCTGAAATTCGAACTCCAGATTTGGGTGTAAAAGCTTTTTAAACCTTGACCACTATGCCACAGTGCTTCCACAACTTGACCGTCACTAACCCAGTATTTTAACTGCGATTTTTAGCTTTGGTTAAAAGACGTTTTTTAATTTTATTTAGATTTTAACAAAAAAAAAAACAGTCTTTTATTTATAAGAGCTATCACTTAACCCGTGAACCAGTGCTGACTTGATCCTGGCCAAGTGCGGCAGATACGTAATACTTGTATTAAAAAAGGTGAACCATTACTTCCGAGTTATTCAACTATTTGAAGTCAACGTATATGAGTTAACCATTGCTTGACGGAAACGACAACATTAGTTTTTTACTTTTTTCCAATTTATATTTTCATTTTTGTAAACGGATTTTTATGATTTATTAATGCCCTGTATTGGACCATTGGTTAAACCGTAACCCATCATGTGATACGATCATACGAAACAATGCAATGAACCATACTTGCCAGATGGCACAACTCTATTGGACAACAACATAATCCCCAAAGGAGGCCAATGACACTAAGCTCCGCCGCGTCCCTCCCGTTTCCTCTCCGCAGCGCTTCCCGCTCGACTCTTAAGCCAATCCAAGATATCACCGTAAACCAGATCAACATTCTCCTCCGATTCCCCAACCATCTGATGCCACATCTCCGGATAGATCTTGATCGTCTTATCCTCGCTCCCGGCTCGCCGATGAAGCTCCTCCACGCACGCCGGATCACAAACAACGTCCCCTCCCCCGTGCACGATCAGAAGCGGGACCTCAACTTCCTCGAACCTCTCCTGCAACTCATTGCAGATTCGGATAAGCTCGTAGGCCGTGGCGGCGCGCGGTCTCGCCACCGTCCTCCTGGGGCTAGCCAGCGCGAGCTTCCTCTTCCACGGCTCCTTGAACGAGACGTCGGGGATGGAGCCGCGAGTGGGGATGACGCGCCAGGTGGGGATGAGGTTCGCGACGACGAAGAGCAGGTGCTCCAACGGCCACGGGGGTTTGAACTTGTCGCTGATCCCGCACATGGCGCCGTTGAGGATGAGCCCGTCCCAGACGCCTCCTCTCTGGCGGAGCGAGACGTAGAGAGCGATCGCGCCGCCTAGGGACTCGGAGTAGAGGAAGCAGGGGAGATCCGGAGGAGAACGGCTGCGGAAGTCGTCGAAGAAGGAGATGCAGTCGTCGACGACGGGGTTGATGTCGGGGATGTGAGCGACGAGGCCGTCGGAGAATCCGTGGCCCTGGTGGTCGATGGCGCAGGTGATGAAGCCGGATTTGGCGAAGAGGATGGAGGTGAGCTGGAGGAACCAGCTGGATTCGCCGGTGAAGCCGTGGACGACGGCGACGATGCCGATGGGAGGAGTCGGAGGGAGTGGGGACCACCACTGGGTGAAGAGTTTGAGGCCGCGAGGGTTGGTGATGAAGGCGGAGGAGTGGGAGACGGAGTGTTTTGCGTAGAATTCTTCGGCGGAGAGAGAGCCGAAGGGGTTGCTCTCGTCGGCGTCGGCGATTGGGTGGAGACCCATCTCGTCGTCGTTGTTTTCGAGGGAAGTGTTGTTGTGTTGTGTGGGGTTTGGATTGGTTTATACTTTATACCGTTGAGGATTGAAAGTGTTTTCATTAATGAGGGGCATGATCTTGTGCTGTAGGGACACATGCGTTTATTGTGGATGCCAACAGCCAACTACTTCTGATTTTGGGCCACATTCGTTTTCGATTTCAAATCATTTTGGGTTTACTTTGTGTTAAGATATATACAACCGGTTAAACCAAATGTTATTGGGTCAAATTTTGGAGTTTTAAGATAGTAATTTTGATCCGCACAACCGTGAGGATATTTATTTTCATTTTTAATTAGTATATATTCTAAGATTATTCATATATTTAAATGTTTAAATCACTATTCCAACTACAATAATTTTATAGTTTTCATGTTATTAATTAACTAACTATTTCAAATGATCACATATAAACATATATATATATATATATATATGTTGCTTCTTATTATGTATGTTTTATATTTAATTTATTATGATCCCGATCCGTAATTCAAAGTGCTAGATTTCCTTGAAAAAAATTGTTTTGTTTATTCAGTTTATATAATAAATTATTGTATATATAAAAGTTTAAGAAAAGTTAACTTTTTATACATGTATTATATAGTTTATTAATTTTAAACCATTCTACCAACATATTATATTTTTAGAATAAATGTTTTATATTTATGATAATAAAATATACTAACTTATCAATTTAAAATATTTTTTTGAGCTGAGATTTAAAGTAATTTTATCATATTTAGTTCAATATAGTAGTTTTAATTAAAAGGTTAGATTTTTTTAGAAATGTCATACTTTAGAATTATTTTGTATTTAATTTACTATAATCCCGACCCGCAATTCATAGTGTTAGATTTCTTTTAGTAATTTGTTTTGTTTATTCAGTTTATATAATAGATTATTGTATATATAAAATTTTAAGATAAGTTGATTTTTATATATGTTATATAATTAAACAGAAATGAATATTGCTTTCCAACAAAATCTTTTTAAAATCTTTGTAAAATGATTTTTTGGAAAGTAATCATTTTAAGTGGCTATTATTATCATTACAATATTTTATAAAATTTTATTTTTGTTTATAAATCAAAACTAAATTAAATTTAAATTTCTGATTATATTTTATGACAACTAAAAATGAAATTAATCAATTTTTGAAAATAAATATTGAAAAGATTCTGAAAAGATTCTTCAAAGATTTTGTTAGAATTTTTTATATTAATATTTATTTTTATCTTAAATAAAAATGAAGATATTAAATGATATTATTTAATATGAAAATTAATAATAGATAAAAATGCAGTGTGATCAAGTCTAATAAGTAGTCCATTTTTTAAAAAATCACACATGAATTAGAAGTCATGACTTCTGTTTTAATATAAAGATTAGAAAAAATCTGAATTTGATATATGACTTCTGTTTTAATATAATAGATTAGAAAAAATCTGAATTTGATCAAAAAAAAAAAAAAAAAAAATCTGAATTTGATATATTACCAGTATCTGTTTCATCATCCCCTCTACATCAGTCAAACAATAGGATACGTTATAGTTATAGTCATAATCCTGACCGATGCTAACGGTTATACTCATGATCCTGACCGATGCTAATGTCCTAAATGACAAGAACATATGTTGGTCTCCAAACTAATCTAGACTTCTATCTGAGATCTTCAGTTATAACAAGAAAGTCCCTAAAGATAACATTCTGTTGTTATACGGCCTTGCAAAAAAAAGAGAACATTCGATTTAATAATTATTATTTTATAAGTTCTGCATCTGAGGTTTTTTCTCATATACCCTAAGATACTAACACATGAACAAAAGATTGTACACAGACACTTCCCAAATATATTACAAAGAAAGATCAAAATCTAAGTACATAATGGTGGTGTTGTCCTTTGTACGCATCACATTAGCTTGATCAAGTAAACCCTTTGCTATTTTCTCTGCACCATCTTCTGTCCCGCTCTCTTTCTCTCGCATCTGACACATTCAGTTTCAAACATAAACATGAGTATGATGTTTTCAGACAGATCAATACCATGAAGCTTTATTTCGAAATAGATGAAAAAAATTTTAACCTGAAGCACCAGCTGGACAGCCTTCTTCGGACTCACCACATCCCATAGTCCATCACTGCACAATTGTTTTTCGCTTTTAAGATTTACCAAAAAAATGAGAATATGGAGATGAGCTTATTATGGTGTTAGTGTTTCTTACCTAGCCAATACAGCAAACACGTCTTTATTAGATTGATCGATACGCAAAGGTTCACTTATATAAGGCTCTGCGCTGAAACGTTCGTCTTGCTCCTTTATAAATTTGTCTCCAAGCATCCGCGCAAGGTTTATACCTGAAGAATATTAAATCAGATTTGGTTATTATGTTACAATGGAATTAGAATCAGGAGAGTGTTAAATTCATTGAGCTAATACCATGGATCCTAGTAACTCCTTCTTTCAAAGCTAGTCCTGCTTCTTGAATTCGTTTTCTCTCGGTCAAGCTACTCACTCGATGATCTTCAGTCATTTGTATATATCTCCCATCAAGGCTGCCAAATTGGAAACCAAATCGCAATCAGGTAAAATAACGAGAAGCTACTAACTTATCATGCAGACCATTATTTCCTGGGAGTAAAACAGCAATCTGATAAGGATTTGGTTTTAAATCAAGATCGGTATCAGTGAAAATTTAGGGACAAACTCTCTTTCTGTTTTGGCAAAACAACAATTTTACTACAATGCATAGATGCATAAACATCTCATCTATTGATGTCTACTTGCTCTCCCTTAAACCCTAGAGTAGAAATAATCTACTGTTTCCAAAACAAGAGTCTTTCATTAAGAAGACCTCACTCACGGTTAAGACGCGCAAGATCCTTGTTCCTAATCTGGGTATATCAAACCCTCTACCTCTTTCTACACCAAAAATATGCTTCCACAAGTTTATGCACCGGTTAATGCAAGTTCAGTAACTAAGAATCTTAAGATAGCTATAGTAATATGTTTAACGTACTTGATTACACATGCTGAATCACCAAGATTGGCACATTGTGCGAAGAAATTTTCTTCACTGTCTTTCCAGACTAAGAGAACAGTAGCTGTACAACCCTGCATGGAGCGACTAGTTCATTCAGTACGAAGCAATGAAAAAAATTGCAGCCAAGTCGTGAAGAAGAAAATAGGCAATCAAATGAAAAGGAAAGAAAATGACAAGCTTCAGAACCTCATATAGGTGATCATTCAAGCGTGCTTCTGTTTTCGCAAGCACGACCCTCAGGACATCCGTAGCATCTCGCTGTGATAACACTTTCTCCTTCTCCAGAGAGTCTGATAAAATATTCGCCAGAACCTCCGGAATAATTCTGGAGAATGAGTTTCATTAGGTTTATATATTCAGTATATTATTATCGTTGTTTGAGACGAAACTTGAAACCACAGATGTTAGTCAGTGAAGCCTCCTAACATATCGTGACTATAAAAAAAATGAACAAGACAAGTATCAACAACATTTATTTTTCTAGCTGCAACCACGCCTGCCATAACTTGAACACACTTGCATGGCTAGTCACATGCCGTTCAATCTTTCAAATGCTCCATAATAAATGAAGTAAAACCAGAAGACAACCTCAGAAAGGCAGATGCTGTTGGAAGTTTAACCACAACCAACCGCATAGCCTTTTTCAGGTTAGCAATTGTAACTTGTAAGTAACTGGATATTTTTGGCATATATTGAGCATAAAGAGAAAGTCCATGATACGAAAATCAAGGAGGATTCTATTTTTCTTTAAAAAAATTGTGAATAGAGGTGGTCTAAATAATAAACAATGACTCACTTTACTGCGGATTGAGCAGCCCCAGCTCCCCCATGTCCATCACAAACACAAAACAGCCCAAACTGAAACCGTTTTATGCATTTAGAATTATGTTAGCAGAAGCAATGAAGTTTATAAATTATCAGATAAAGAACTGAAGATTCCAAATCAAAGATAACCTTATTAACCCCAGGAAGCGGCCACTTGTAATAACAAACATCTTCCATTGGAAGTTTCCTGCCTCCTCGACGTAAAGCCATGGGATCTGAGGCCACACCAATTCTGAACGGTGTCTTAAACTCATTCTGAGATGAGATAAGGACCTTCCAAAAATGAAACGAAGTTGCATGAAAAATCAATTAAGAAAAACAAAAAAAAATATTAATCAGTTAAACCTTCAACCACTCAGATCGACTTACATAGACCTTAGTCGTTGTTCCCAAAGTTATTATATCTTCACTTGCAAGCCCGACGGGTTGACCCCACTTTCGGCTGCCTATATCAGGATGACGTACTGACCGAGAGTTCAAGAGAGTTCCATTTAGACTACCCATGTCTACCAGCTCCCATTTAGATATCTGAAATCAAAGCCAGACAGGTATGACACAAAGTGTAATAAGATGAGACATGCAGAAGTTGGATAGATAAAACTAGGTAGCTCCTCACAGTAGAGTTCCATGTAATTTGTGCATGATTCCCTGAAACCTCTGGGTCCTTCAATATCATAGAAGAAGGAGGAACCCTTCCAAGGTTCAATGGCAGCTTGGAAGTACTTAGGGAGTCAACAGCAAGTTGAATCCCAATGGAAGGACCAGAAATGACCTCCAGGCACAGCCAACTTCCTGCACTTATAACAAAAACTATGATACATGTCTTGCACGACTAACTGAAGAAACGGATTGAAGTTATATTAATTTACACAGCCTAGCAAAGCCAAAGAAAAAGGAAATTACTTTGATCATTGACAAGCCCTGGAGAAAGCTCGGAAACAAGCCCTGGAGAAAGGTCGGAAAGTGTATCCTTTTCCAGATCATGTTGTAGGTTCTGACTTGTGTTGTTATCCTGCAAGTCATCCGTTTCCACTTCTTCCACGCTAACTCTGCCAGCTGGATGTTTAAGCGTTTGACCTACCAAAGCATTGTCAAAAAAGGTTCAGAAATTATTTGTAAAACAAAAAAAAAGCTAGTCTTAACCAAAGCTGAATAAGAGGAGGAATGCATAGACACACAACCAACGATTTTCTGATAACAATGGTATCATTTCCATGAACCTAACTAATGATGTAAAGACTCAACTAAACTAAGTCTTAACCAAAGCTGTAATAAGAGAGCGGGAATACAAAGACGGTACCTTGGTTGAGAAGAGGAGAAGAAGAAGGAAGCCTTGGTTTGTAAGCCTGTCCCCCTTGCAAAAGGCCTTCATTCTGGTAACAAGCTCCCTCTAAATCATATTCCCTTGACCCCTCCTCACTGGTTTGTCCTTGGATCAAATGCTCATCATCAGTTACAAGCGGCCTCTGCAAATCCCCCAACTGCCAATACAAAGTATAATCACTCTTAGGGTTACCTTTAAAGCAAAAAATACAGATTCACTTATGACGAAATCTATCATATTAAATCAATAAACATTCTCATGCCCAATCAAATAAATAATCATCAAGACACAATCCCTCCCTCGCGAATCGCGAAATTGAAGAATGAATCAAACACACATAAGGCCGTGCCATTGGTCATTGGTGGTGATCAAAGCGTCTCACGATGATCGATGGATTACGCGGAATCGAATCGGGAAGGTGGAGGAGAGAGCTTCCTTACCTTGAAGGTAGAGAAACGAGAGGATCGGAAAAGGGGAAGGTAGCGCCATGGCTTGCAGGCGAAGAGGATGACGAGGGAGAAGAGAAACAACATAAGCACCATCAAACATAATAATAATATTACAATACTATTGTTCATCTCTAACATCGCCATCTTCTTCGCTTCCCTCTCCCTTCCTGATTAAGTTCCCGAGAACCTCGCTTTCATTTTTCTTTTTTTTTTCTTACCTTCTTTTTTTTTTCTAACACTGGTAGTGTAGAGAGAGTTCATTCTTAATCTTAATCTTAATCTTTTTTTTTTTGCTAAAAAAAGGTTAAACCCGGGTCACTATTGGAACCAGACCTAACCCCCGGGGAAGTCGCAAGCCCGCGGATGGACTCCTTCTCCTGGGCATTCAAATGGGTCCTAAAGCATGGATCCATATCCGCGTTAGGTGAACAGAACAATCTTAATCTTAATCTTATCCCTACGTTTTACAGTTATGGAGAGTAATTATTTTTTAATGACCGTTATTTTGGTTTTATCTTTGTTAAAATGGTTATATTTGATTTGTTTGATACTCCACAAGATATGTATTGACCCACCCCCTTTTTGACCACAATAATCTTCAATTATCAAATTAAAATTTTAATGTCTAAAAATACAAAACAGCATTTAATTCGATAATTTCGATTCATTCTTCCTATTCACTATGAATTATAAAAAAAAATTTCCTTTAAGCAAAAAAAAAAAGAAAAAAATTTCAGTGATTTGTGGTAACAGAAGATTACCACCATGGTTAACATATACTTGGTGTTACCATACTCTTCACCAGTATAGGAACCGATAAAAGTTTGCTGCTCAAAAAAAAAGAAGGAACCGATAAAAGCTTGAGATCAATTTACACATATTATACTCAATAGGATAGATCTATTAAATTATCCTATTAAATATAAATTAGATTATCACAAATATATTTTTAAAAAAATCAATAGTATTATGAAACATGTTCGTTGAATAAACTGTGCTAATTGTTGACAAAAAGAAATTTGTGCTAATTATTCAGATTCACATGATAAAAGTTGTTGGAATAAGATTAAAACAATATAATTCAAACAGTGTATATAGATTGTAATAGATAGTGATCGGAGATCTCAGGCATGTTATTTATCAGTTCTTTTATGCAACAAGAACAAACAGAAAACAAATCATTTTCCTACAATTTTATAAATCATATATATAGAATTGATCATGTTTGCGCATGTAAGTAAAAATTTTATTCAGATTATACCTTTTTTCTTAAATCAGAGAGATCTTCCATAGCTTTTTGTTCTTCTAACAACAAGTTTAATTTACTACCACATGATTAAAGTCCCGTATGAATTTATACTGTACCCACAGTATAAATCATACCATTTTACAGATTTGGCAAATTTTTATGTGGCTTTGACTATGACTGATACCATTTTAATAAATTTTCTTCATTCCCATTTTAACATTATTTCTTACCTAGTTAGAGATTTGCTCTTGTGATATTTTAAAATGAAAGTAGATGTATTTTCAAAGGAGCCAAATGTGACACGTGCAAGTTCGTCAGAAGAAAGCTTTCTTCAGTCCCATTTTAACGTTAATTATTTCTTGACTAGTGTTTCAAAAAATAATAGTAATAATTTCTTGACTAGTTTTATAATTTTCAAAGGTAGATGATTTTTAACGGAGCCGATCGTGACACGTGCAAGTTCGTTACAAGAAAGCTTATCTGGCGTTTTATGCTTGTTTCCATGGCGAGTCCAGGAAGAGAAGAAGGTCATGTCACAAGGGGCGATCCCCAGAAGAGAATACGCATGATGTTGCATCTTTTATACATTGTTTTTATCTTTGATTTCATGATGTGGCTCTTTTTTATTTTTGCGGTTGATTATTTTGTGCCTCTCTAGTATGGAACTTTCATGCTTATGTTCGATGAAACGTGAAGAAGTCATCAAGGATATTGTACTGCTCTCACTAGTAGGCGTGAGCACGGATCGGATATCCGGGTTTTTGAAGGTATTTGTGATTTGCTTTGAATGTTACGGATATCTAATTTTTCGATTTGCTTTGATTCGGAAAAATACGGATATTCGGATAAACGGATATCCAAAAAATAAATAGATATTTGCGGATATTGCGGATACTTACGGATATCTCATTTGTTTTGATTAATACAAATAATCTTAAAAATTTGATACAAATTTTTTTTGCAAAATATTTTTTTGCATGATATAAAAGATAAAAATTAAAAGATATAGTGAATCTACATATTTTGTAAAATTTTAAACTTAATTAACAATTATAATAACACAAAACTTAAGAAAAAAATTATAATTGTCATAAATGTTTTTTTTTCCTTTCATGTAATACTTTTATATAAGTAATAATGTGAATAGAATATGTCAAATCATATGTTAGAATAATAATTTTATACATTTAAAATTTTAAATATAATCAAAATATACATGTATTTATATATTGACGGATCGGATCGGATATTCGCTTCCCAAAATTTTAATATTTTGTGATTTGCTTCGATATTAACGGATATTGAATTTTAGTATTTGCTTTGCTTCGAAAGATTACGGATATTCGGAATTTTCGGATCAAATAGCAACGGATAACGAATCAAATCAAATTTCACGGATAAAATGCCCTCCCCTACTCACTAGTAGTAGCTAGATTGATTTGTCACCAAACCAAATCACATCAAGGTCGTCCCAATAGTTAGAATTATTATTTTCTTCCCTATTCTCGTGTGAGATATATGGATTCATCAACCACATGTATGATTTTTAATGAATAAGACCAAGTGCATCAACTAAATGTAAGTTTACCTGAATGTTATTTTGTTCTTATTAATCTGTACTTAAGTCGCTATAACTATACCGCGCGAAAGCTTTTTTACAAAGTTGACATCTAGGCTGTAAGAATTTCAGCTTGTTTGGATGATCTATGAGTAAGACATGTATTAGTTATATGGATGAGGTTGATATTTTCGTGTGGATCTCATGCTTCCGTAAAAGCAAATGAGAAAGTTCTAATATATATATATATATATATAAGCTTTTATATTTCCCTAGCTAAAGTTGTGAGCTATATAATATGTGTATGCACGACTTAGATATGCTTCCCTTCTCATTCTAATGATAATTCAAAAGTTGGAGAATTGGCACATAAAGGTTCAACTAATATGGTCAAAAAGATATTGGTGGATAGATTGGCTTTTCTATGTTATGCAATTTCTATTGAGCCACGAGATGCAATACTCTTGTTTTACTCGATAATCATATAACGTATATGGAAACGTAAGGCTTAAGTTTATGTCTCCACTTGATCTTAAGTGGTATGACGCGATATTTCTCTATGCTTTTAGATCTTCCAATAGATGAAAACTTGAAACCAATAGCAAACACAGATTTGTTATGATTCGAAGTTTCACTCTGCTGAGTGATGCGAAGTCAAAATATATTCTGATTTAAATTTGATGCTTTTGCTTGTGTCATTAGTCACTTAATTATTGTAATCTTAGTTACATATAGAAAAGCAGCTTTTGTATAAAGACACTCTCTAAAGCATTCCCCCTTCGAGAGGCCAAAGGTTGCTGTATTACTTTCTTCTCTTATATGAGGGTGGTTCGTATTTCAGGACCACCTTATGCTGTTCAAGATTCAATTTGTGGATATTTGTCTGGAGATTACGTCTGCAGGTCAGCTCTTTTTTCCAATTTTATTACTAAACTATGTCATAACTTTCACACCCCTGCTTACGTTAGAGAATCCTAATTATTATTTCATTCCAAGCATGTCAAACTAGTTGCTTAATTATATCATTTTTGATTCCTTTAGTAGAGGGAAATACACTAGAAGAAATGACGTAACTTATGGATAACACTAAATAGTAGCAGAACATTGATTGTGATTACGGATTTCTAGTTATATTGCTAAAACTAAAAGCTTACTTGGAAGTTGGAACACATGTTCTATATCGCTTTTGTGCATTTTATTGGCAATGAAAAGGAAAACATACATATATTCATTTGCATCTTCTAGAGGAATTAGTAGTAATACGTGGTAAACCACTGAGATCAATAGATGTTCCTTGTTATAGAAGCTCATTACAAGAGAAGAGATGTTATTTTCTTTTGTTCGTTCTATAATAATATAATCGAAGGTATCTTCGTACCAAATCTTTTTAGTGATCATAAAATCTCTTTAAACACATAAGCTAAGATCCACTTGCGCTGTTCATGCCTGCAATAGACCTCGAAAAGACTAATGTGTGATTAAAGTTGATCATAGTACTATACAGCACACAAGCTAGCATTATGCTCACAGTTCATCAATGGTAGTAGCTACACATTCTTTATTGCAGCACAAGTACAAAACTGAGATGGCTTTTCCTATTACAGGAAGCCCAGGAAGATCTCACAAAATCTCTCCCACTCCCTCTTTGGAATAGGAACAGCTCACGCATTCTAGCTTTTATTTGCGTAAGCTATATGGTAAAGTTAGAGAGGACTAGGTTACATTTGTTTATATAATTAATAAACCCACACGCCTTAGAGTTACAGAAGAGTCAGTGACCCTAGGGAATTTGTTTACTATGAAAAAGTGTCTTTTGTTGTTTAGAAATGGGGTTAAATACATAAGCATCTGATTTAACAGAGAGACAGAAGAAAGAAAAAGTGTTTAGTGGGGAATCACTTGTTGTTGCTGACGACTTAAAATGAATCTTAAACTGTCTTCATAAGCTGTTCCGTACAAGGTAACATGGCTTAAGAGGGAGAATCTTGAAATTTAATCTCAAATTTATTTTCTTGAGAAAAAAGCAGCTTACTGTTGGCTAGACAAAGATTCAAAGGGCAACGTTTGATGTTAACATGACTCAACATTGACTTAGCTAACTTAAACCTAGGTGCCTTCTTCTTATTTTGTCTTTTAACCTTATTATAATTTGATTAATTAACTAAAACCTTGGTCGCTTTACATTTGATGTGTTCTTTTATTATTTCTGTTAGCATAATAGCAACCATCCATTCAAATATATTGTTTAGGGTTTCATGTTTTGGTCATAATAAGTAGGCGGAAATTTAGTTTTCTTTCTTCCTTATATTCAAATACAGTGTAAGCGATGTGATTGTATTTTGTTGGCACACTTTTGTTTTCTTTTCTGTATTCTGCTTCATGTCGCGGTTTCTTGATCTACATGACCACATTCATAAATATGTGGGATCCCTCCTCCATGTATAGGCCTAGATTAATTTCCAAACATATGTTGTGGTCTACGGAAAGATTCACACTCTGGATTTTTAAACGAAGCATAAAATATGGTCTCATATCCGCATGGTCACACATATTTAGCGTCGTGGGGTTCGACGGGTTCCTTCGAACCCGGATCGCTTAGCTCACCAGATTTGCTCACTACTAGATCACCCATGTGTGGTTCACATTTTCATGTTTATTCCTTGATTAGTGCCAATAATCATTTTTTGGGTAAATGGGATTTAGATTTCAAATTTTGTGGGCTGTAATCATGTTGTTGAAACTGGGTGTAAGAGTTACCCGACATAGGTTTTGACTCTCCCTCTCTATGTGTGCCACACGACACTTTGCTTTAAACATATGGAGACTATTAGGGGAAACCAAATTTAGGAACTTTCATAGCTTTCTGTTGGATTGTTTTATTTTTTTGGAAGGTAAATATATATATAAAGATAGAGCAACCTGTGTCGGTAACTTTTTGACATGTTACTCCCATTATGTGTATCTCTAAATGGCCGACTGGTTTTTCGTATGCGTTTTGTTTGCTTTTCTGTTTTTTTTTTCATTTAGATTCTATGTTATTTTATACTATTTCAAACTCATCAGAAGAAAAGACTCGGTTATAATAAAACGTTTGATAAAAAAACTCTGCTGTTTTTTAAAATGTAAACAATAGGAAATACAAATACTAATGCAAATATTTTATTTTTTCACTGGGAACTTTCCTTATTCTCACTATTTTTGTTTGTTTGTTTTTCATTTTTCTGGTTACTGTCACAGATCACAAGAAGGTCAGAATAATTCGGTTTTCTTTTTGCCTGAGTTAGTCAAAAAACGATGATTAAATAAGTTCCCATTGGACTATGCTTTCCAAATTGCTCCTTTTGCTATCAATTAAAGTCTCCCTTCATAACAGTACAAAAGAAAGGATAACATTCAGAGTTTTTCAAGTTAACCATGTGCACTATAAAATTACTTCTTTTCTCCTTTCACCTTTTAACACACACACACACACACACACACACAATATTCTTATCTGCATGCATTGTGTGGCATAATTATTATTTTAAAAGTTTTGCATTATACAAGTGGTGGTATGGAAAAGCTCTTATAGCCACCTCTCTAGTCTCTGCACATTGCATAGTCACACTTTCTCTTTCTTTTCTTTATTTATTCAATTTTGGGACACTACAAATTGGCATCCTCTCCCTCTCATTATCCTTCATTTTCATTTCCAAAAACCTCTCTACTTCTTTGTTTCACATCTCACAAATAACCTCTCAACCCTTTCCCATCTCTCTCTCAACAGATTTCATCAACTCCTCGTTTAGAAAATGGGAACTGTTGTGTATCAACAAGGGTTTCAGTCATCTCAACTTAATGAACCTTGGGCTTTAAGGCTTAGGCTATCTTCACCAACTCCTCACTTCTCCCAACCGTTTGGTTTAGCTCTCAAGCCTCATTTGCTTGATTCCTCTAATGCACAAGACACACAAAATCGTAACGACGGCAAACCAGCTGCTTCCTCGGGCACTGTTGACTCGAGTAGCTGGAGCTTTCTCCAGTCTCTAGCCTACGACTCCTCCTCTCTCTCAAAGACGACTAGCTCTGAGAAAGAGAAGACTTATGTTCAACGTCCGTCTTCTTCTAGAACTCTAAGCGACGAGAGCTTAGCATTGTGCACTGAAAATCTCGGAAGCGAAACTGGCTCTGATGTTACTGACGTTGAAGATCTGTTCTCGCTTTCTTCATCTGACGTGCAGAGCAAGAAACTCGAGGTAACAACAACGGAGACAAGAACGTTGAAAATTAAGAAAGGGTGCCCTAGTAATCTCCCACCTCCGTTGACCAGTATGAGAGGGTCTCATTGCATTCAAATGCGACCACACCGTGAAGATGGAAGATTGGTCATGACTGCCACAAAGGCACAACCTCTTAACAGGTGCTTCCAAGCTGACCGAAGCAACGGTCGTCTCCGACTCTCTATCTTGAAAGACAAAGAAGAGAAGATTGAGCCCGATGAATACGAGGATGATATTGATGAAGAAGAAGATGATGACCTGATGGACATGGAGAATGTTCAAATAGCAAGAATATGTACTGAAGGCGATCGGGAAAACTTGAGATTACTAAATTGGGCTACTTCCTGAAACAAGAAACTTCTTTAATTTGCTCTGTTTTTACAGTTTCACTTTCATAATTTTTTTATTGTAATCTTTTTAATTATTCAATAGAAATACCGCCGTTTCTTAAAGTAAATTATTAAATTGAATTAAAAAGTATTTATAATATAAATAACGAAGAAATGGGCAGAGGGAATATGCTCGTGGTCTGGTCGGTAGTTAATCTAGTTTGGTAAGAAAGATTCCGCTGAGTGGTCCGAAATTAGTGGCATGCACACCCTCACTTTCGTTGGGACCATTGTACCCGGAAGCTTTCTTAATTTTTTCATGCCAATACATCAAATCAAATTGGTAGGTTGACATATTAATCATTTATTTAAGTTATATATACTGCGATTTGAACGTCGAAATGAAGTTTAATTACAAACTTAATTTTGAATTAAAAATCAAGTTAATACCTTAACAAAATTGTTATATAACCCAACTGTTGTGGATGCAGATGCTTAAAATGAATAAAAAGGGAACTTGCAATTTTACCATTTGAAATAAACATACAATCCACTCTTTCTCAATTTCACATTCATTTTTATCCTTTTTAGTTATTTTTTAGTCTGAGATTTAGTTATATCTCTCGAAACTAAAGAAGAAAAACCAAAAGCATATATGTGCATATGTATGTATTGAAAATGGTATATATATATACCATTTTTTGGAACACATATATATATATGGAAAAATTGCTAAATACGACCTAAAATTTGATTTTAAATGAAAAGTATACTGTTGTCAAAAAAAATGAAAAAGTATACTCCAAATTCAATAAAATGCAAAATAACTCAAAACACCATTAAAAGTACAACAAACCCTTTATGACCAAACAAAAAATATGTACTCACTTTTACGAATATAACCCCGTAAAATTTTTTGTGGTTTGTGAAGTCTTTTCCGAGAAGACTTTCCAATTTTTTTCTCATATAGTGGATCTTAAAACAGTTTAAATTTTTTATAAAATTATTTTTGCGAGAAAAAATTGAAATCTTGTAATTATAAACATTTCTAAATGACGTAATTTAGATTTACTAAAAGTGGATTGAAAACAACATAGATGGGTATATATATGTTGTAAGTCGTGAATGTCTTTGGTTTAGGGTTTGATAACATATATTGTAGTATTGTTTGTATTTTAGGGTTAGATTTTAGAATCTTATTTTTTTTCTAAATGAAATTCAATTAGACATATATGTGTTTAGTTTTGTATATATTAAACACTTTAAAAGTATATTTTTTAATGAAGTGTTTGTTGATATTTACTTAGTTATTTGATTTTAAGGTTTACAAGATTTTTTGCAAAGTTTTCTAACATAAAATGCATTAGAAGATTTTTCCGAAAGTTTCCTCGTACGATTAGTAAATTTAAAGTTAAGAAAACTCTTGAGAAGTCTTCTACTGTATTTTATGCTACAAGACTTTTTGGAAAGTCTTCTAATGCATTTTTATGTTAGAAGAATTCTTTTGAACCAAAAATATTTAAACTAATTTAAAATTTTGTCTCTTTATATTAAGAAAATTTACACATTTTCTCTATTCCTCTCAAATAGTTCCAACCAAAACATAATGTTTCTCACTCTAAAACTCTTCAACCTCTCTCTAACCTCCTTAAACTTGAAAATACCAAATTTTATATCAATTTATCATATTTTGTCTCATGTATTTCTCAATAATTTATCTTATTTTTGTAGAATTTTCATTACATGGTTCTTATCTTCCACTTATTTATAAAATTTAGAAATGTATTTTTGTATATTTTATATGTTAGATTCTAAAAATATATAGATTCAACCTAGTGAGACTGTTTTATCTATTATTTAAGCATAAAAAATATTTTGAAGTTTTTTTCTATTTTGAATTCATTTGAATGTTTTGAATATGCATGTTGTTCGGATCTGAATCAGACTTGGGAAGAGTTCTTGGAAGTATTCTAATGCATTTTATGCTAGATGACTTCCCAAGAAGTCTTATAAACCGAAAAGATTTAGGGGCTGACTGGTTTTTTCGCTACCACCCGCAAATACAGCTTTTGCGGTTCATAACAGTTGTTTGCGTTTCGAAACAATCATTGAAAACGTTACAAATCGCTTCAAACCGCTCTGAACCTTTTAAAATCAAAAGCTGGTTTCAGCTAGCGTTTGCGGTTGTGGGAGGGTATTGCATGTGTTTTCATCTTCCTACAACAATACCAATTTTCTGTCACTAATTTCCAAAAGGCAAACTTAAAGGCAAACTTAACATGCTATTTAAAAATATATTAATAAAATTTAGATCATGTATTCTTTTGCACCATTCCCATTACGAAGATATTTCAACAAAACTTTATGTGGTGATAAGCTTCTAGCATAGCAATTGATTAGTTATTCTAAAGCTGTTGTTTAAACAAACAATTTGCTTATAGTCAACTTGATAAAATTTAATATGATAGTTATTACATATTTTTTTTTTTTGAAAAAGGATAGTTATTACATATTACTTGAATAAGATAGTTTTTCTTACACTTCTTAACAAATACACTGAATTATCTAATTATAGTGGGAGAAGTCGTTTAATTAATGATAGATGTCTTCGAATATTTGTTGTGGTTGACCCACTTTGACTAGAAGGCGTAAAGGTATGAGTGAATCATTCTTTAGCTTTAAAATATTTGTATTTCGAGTTTTATACTCCCTCCGTTTCATATTAAGTGTCGTTGTAGAGATTTTTTTCGTTGCAAAATAAGTGTCGTTTTAGCATTTCAATGCAAAATTTATTAACTTTGTTTTGTATTTTATTTTTCTATTAGTTGAGATGTATGAGTAATGATGTTTTTGTATGGAAAATATGCAAAATTTAATGATTTCTTAATCCGTGTGCACAATTCTAAAATGACACTTATTTAGAAACAGAGGGAGTAAGACCTGACCATTTTTCAAAGCAATTTAGCCCATCTTCGATGGTTCCACGTCCACCCTCGTGCGCCAGTTGGATTATAAATAATCGATAAATAAGTTACCGTGAGCATAAGATGTTTAGTTAAATATGTGAAGAACAATCAGGTCCAGGAAAAACAGAAATACTACTCAGGCATGTTAAAAAGGTTTACGCTATTTCTATTTTTCTATTTACGTTACTTTTAGTGTTTTCATTCCGTTGTATACTCCCTCTATTTTTAAATAATACATGTTTTGAGATTTTCACACTTTTCGATAAAACATATTAAAATTTACTTATTAGTGCATAGTTTTTTGTTATTTTATATTTCCTATATTTCTAAACCAATAAAATTTCAAAAAATGCAATTAATGTTTTTGAGATTCACAATTATTCGTAATTAGTTGACAAAAATTACATTAAAATTATGAAAAATACATCTTTTTGAAACAAAAAAAATTCCTAAAACATACATCTTTAAAAAATAGAGGGAGTACTTGATTAGAAGAACTCGAATAACGATGCGATCTTAGTTCATAGTAAATCTAACTATCTTATTCATATATATTTTTGTTTTAAGAAAAATGTACATATTATACCATTAGTAATTCTATTTACTAGGAATAATGATATGATTCAAAATGTATTTTTCCTCAGGCTGCTCCAGAAACTTTGACAAACAGAATTTTGCAGACTAATCTTTGGAAGCATTGAAGCCTTGAAACTCTGATTTAATCCATATTATTATTTATTTGCATATATGTATATCAGCACGCGTCTCATCTTCCTGATCATATATATGGCTTCAGCATGAGAGGGTTCCAGTGAAATGTCTCATAAGATTCAAGCAAGTATTCAAGCAATGGAGATCCACAATACAATCCAAGAATTTCCAAGAAAGACAGTTGTGCTGTCGTCAGAAATCTGTTAATGAGGATGCTGAAGATTGATCCAGCTAAAAACATACCATCAATCATCAGATACCGGCCCAAGTCAAGTTACTTATTAAGGAGCGTTTTGTTCGTTCCAGTAGTTGTGATGGTCTAGTATGCCTCTTCCGTCACTGGGATGTGCCGATCGTGGCCTCAATGTTTTAAGAGGTAACTTATACAGAGATAGATCTCTAAATTTCTATTAAAAAGTTTATTTCACGTTCTTACTAAATAGTTATGGCCCCAAAATCTCAGAGTATCTCCTTCTCGTGTATTGTGATCAATCCAACTACTAGATGGCATTGAACTCTTCCCCCTATCCAAATTTCAACAAGGTATGTCTCCATCTTCCTACCCTTTCTCTTTGACTAGATGAGAATATACCGATTATATTCGGTAAATATTGTTAAATTATTAATTAACAGATGTTTCGTTTGATAGTTTACCAGTCATAAGAGTCCCGCAAACGCAACAATTTCTAACCGTTGTACCAGTCGTACAAATCTCTAGAAAACGCTTAAAACCGCAACCACCCGCACCCGTAAACTCCCGCAACCGCAACCGCAACTGCTGCGGTTACACCAGTCAGGCCTTTAATGTAATTGGAATTTCTGTCTTCTTATATAAGAAAATTTACATATTCTCTATTTTCCTCTCAAATGTCTGCAACAAAAATGTAATGTTTTTCACTTTAAAACTCTTCAACCTTTCTCTAATCTTATTGAACTTGAAAACACAAAATTTTATATCAAATACTCATTTTAATCTCACTAATTTATCTTATTTTTGCAGATTTTTCATTACATGGTTATCATCTTCCACTCTTTTATAGATATATAATTTTGGATATGCATGTTTGTGTGTTTTATATGTTAGATCTAAAATATTATATATTCAAAATAATGTGACAGTTTTATTTATTATTTAAGCATAAAAAAATACTGTTGAAGTTTTTTTTTGTTTTGAAACTATTTGAACGTTTTTGGGTATGTGGATTTTTTAGATCTGATTCTGACTTCAAAAGACTTCTCGGAAGTCTTCCAAAGTCTTGAAAATATTTCAAAGTCTTCTGAAGTCTACCCAATTCAGGAAGACTTCAGAAGACTTCCTGGAACACTTTGCATGCATGATTGCTTATGTCGTATCTTTCTTATATTTCAAAGTCTTCTGAAGTCTACCCAATTCAGGAAGACTTCAGAAGACTTCCTGGAACACTTTGCATGCATGATTGCTTATGTCGTATCTTTCTTATATGCTTGCTCAGACTTCAATGAATTGTAACATGTTTATTTGATATGACTTTATGATGATTATGTTGTATCTTTCTTATATGTTTGTTGACAAAAAAAGTTTATGATGTTGATGTTATATTGTTTGGGTTGCAGCATTTGGACATAAGCGGCATTCTCACTGCTTAGACAAGCTATGCTCACAGCTTGCCCAAAGTGGTACAAATGGATGATGTCAAGTGTAGTCCAATCTTATCTATGTCGAGGAATGATCTCTAGCTTCATGTGTAATAGTTTTGATTATACTCTGTTTTGCCTATGGTCTGTTTTGTTATTTTTATATAGTCACATTAAACGACATAACTTAATATTCTTTAAGTTAATTAACATTTTTGAAAGTTTAAAAATAGATCTTGAAGTTACTTAAAACTCTTGTAAATACAAGTTTTACAAAAATTAACGTAGATGATTTCTCGAGAACTCTTCTCTCAAAAGAATTTTCTCAAAAAGATTTCTTAAGAAGTCTGTTCTCATTAACTAGAAACATTAATAAACATGAATATTTATATCCTTATAATTATCACCAATTAAGTTATGCATTTCATCCAGGAACCCAGTATTATCTAATACACATGAATTAACCGAAAATCTTAAAAGTCATTTTAAATTTGGAGAATTTTTTTTAATAAATATTGATGTAGAATACTTCTACACAAGTCTTCCATTTAGGTTACTTTTGCAATTGCACATTTACGAAGGAAGACTTTTACATAAGTCTTCCATTTAGGTTACTTTTGCAATTGCACATGTACGAAGGAAGACTTCTATATAAGTCTACTATACAACATACTTCTTAAGAAATATTCTTCTTTTTTTTTAAAATATTGGCTTACTTTTGTATTTGCAAAATTCTTGAAAATGTTGGAGAAGACTTCTCTAGATAAACAAGTTAGTTTTGCAATTGACCGAAGTTCTATAGATATTTGATATTTTTAAAAAGACTTTGATATATGCCTTCTTATTTTCACATGAAGTTTCTCACTATCGTAATAACTATACGTGGGTTAATTTTGCAGCTGACCATATTTGAATTTTGTAGAAAAGACTTAAGTTGCTGACAGAAGATGTCTATAGAAGTCTTCTTTTGTAACCAAATGTTTTGACCAGAAAAATGAAATAAAAATCGAGAAGACTTTCGGAGGAGTCTTCTGACAGAAGTAACCCACACAGACTTCTCTGAAATTTTTCTAATTAATATTAAATGTTTTATTATTCGTTGTTAATTGAAAAACTAACATACACAGACTTCTTGCGACAATAAGAAGATTTCATGTAACAGTAAAGAAGACATCCCGAGAAGTCTTCCAACAGAAACAAAAGACTTCATGTAACAGTAAAGAAGACACCCCGAGAAGTCTTCCAGCAATAATTTCTCGGGTGGTCTTCTATAAAGAGTCAAATTTCTGACAAATTTTGGTCAAATTTCTGACAAATTTTGGTCATTTACAAAATTAACCTGTTTATCTGAGAAGATTTTTCGAGAAGTCTTCTCACTTTTTTGTTAACAAAGAAAATTTAGAAGACATATAGAAAAATCTTCTATAAAGCACACACAAAAGTTAATTGCAAAACTAAACTATGCATTGACCAGAAGACTTCTGTAGAAGTCGAAGTCTTCTCGATGGAGAAAACTTCCAGAGAAGTCTTATTCGCGAAACACATCTGAAAAAATTCAAAGATCATTCTTATATCCGGTGAGATTCATGTTTAACTTCTCTAAGCACAAATAACTTATTAATTAAAGTTACCTATTCGTTCTTGATCAAGAATCATGAATTTTAGTAACTCTAATAAGCTTATAAATTTGAAATAGAAAATTAGGATTTTGGAATGAAATAAGAGAGGAAGTGAATGAGAAATTATTTGTGTGTGTAAGAAATAAGAATACGAAGATGTGTGTGTAATATAAACATTTAAAAAATCATTTTTTAGATAATCCAAATTTTTAAAATTCTACAAAAATCAAAAGTTACTTTTATATTTAACTTTTTTGTTTTGAACCATAATTACAAAAACCACACATATATATATATATAACATAATAGCAATTAGCAAGTATACAATTTTAATAAATATTTTGACGTCAATATATGTATTCTCTCAAAGACAATCAATTCCAATTGTATTAATGTATAAAACTATTAACATTTTTTCAGTTCAGAGAAAACCTATTAACATTTTGTTTAACATGTAGGGGTTAGAGGTCAGGTCGGAGTCCTATACTACTTCACCGATATTGAATAAAACATACGTAAACGTTCAAACCAAGGAAATGTACGTTCAAGGTTGTTTCTGGAACAATTTAGTAATTAGGGTTTGTCTTGGGTTATAATATTTAAATGGGTGCATAAGGTTTAATATTTACGATCCACATTATAGCTAATACATTAAAAAAATATAGTGAAAACATTTATAGATTATATTTGTGTTTATATTTTACTGATTATGGTTTAGCTTTTATAATTAAGGGTTCGGTATACTATTTAGCTGATGTGGAAGGGTCTAATATATAGGAATTAGAGCATCTCCATTAGCAAACTTCTCTCATATCGATTCCCAATGTGATTTTATATTTTTTTAATTTTTTTTTTGTTTGACTTTTTCTAAAAAAAAAAAAAAAATTAGTATCCTAACCTATCGCGGACCGCCACGTGTCGTGGGACCCGTGGAACAATTAAGATACAAGCTCACTCCACTGATCCCCAACGATACAGGTTCACAGACAAAAGAATATTATATTGTTTTTTTTTTTGGTTTGCGTGTGAACCTCCTTTAATATTCTCCAATGAAGATGCTCTTAGAGCATCATTATTGGTTTGTCCTAATGATGAGTCCTTAGCTTATTTAATTGTTTGTTTGTCCTAAGATAATTTGGTAAGGACATTCCTTAAAACACAGATTATTGGTGGGACTTGATGATGAGTCCTTAAGTTAATTAATGATATATTTTAAAAAATAATGATATATTAAATAGAAATTTAAAATAAAAACATTACAAACATATTTTAAAAAACAGTAGAAACATCATAATAAAAAAAAACATTAGTAGCCGAGAAAAAAAAAACATTACAAACATGATAATGAAAAAACATGAGAAACATCATAATAAAAAATAAACATTACAAACTATAAATTATTAGTTATTTGGAAGATATCCAAATTTATCCCAAATATTTTCAACCAAATCTCTTTTTAATCGTTGATGGGCTTGTTTATCTTTTATTTTTTTCCGAGGATCAATTGTATTATCGACAATTGAAACCACATCGACGGAATATGAACGCTCGACACCTTCAAGTTCTCCGTCTTCTTCTCCTTCATTAAATTCTGAAATGTTACGGAGAGTGTATGATCCGCGTTCATCTTCGACAATCATATTATGGAGTATAATACATGCTTCATAATTTTTTTTATCCCATAAATTAGATGGATTTTTAACAACGGCGAATCTAGTTTGCAGAACTCCAAAGGCCCGCTCCACATCTTTTCGCACCGATTCTTGTTTTTTAGCAAATAAAGAGGCTTTCGGACCTTGTGGTAGTCGGATAGATTGAATAAAAGTAGCCCATTTCGGATAAATACCATCTGTGAGATAGTAAGCCAAATGATACTCTGTTCCGTTGACGTAGTAGTTGACTTGCGGAGCTTTTCCGTTAATAATTTCATCAAAAACAGGTGACCGATCAAGAATATTAAGATCGTTCATTGTACCTGGAGTTCAGAAAAACGCATGCCATATCCAGAGATCATGAGAAGCTAC
Organism: Raphanus sativus; assembly: GCF_000801105.2. NCBI lineage: Eukaryota > Viridiplantae > Streptophyta > Magnoliopsida > Brassicales > Brassicaceae > Raphanus > Raphanus sativus. The sequence goes on along the minus strand of NC_079512.1, from coordinate 18,883,730 downwards.
GGCCTCCAGGACAAGTGTTGGTTTATCGGTTCCACGTGAATACATTCCTTTCCAAGAGCTGGGACAATTCTTCCACTCCCAATGCATACAGTCGATGCTTCCAACCATGCCTGGAAAGCCACGTTCTTCTCCATAATATAGTAGTCGTTGAAGATCCTCCGGTGTGGGACGTCTTAGATATTGATCGCCATACAAGTTGATTATTGCAGCGGTAAACTGGTGCAAACATTTTCGAGCTGTTGTTTCACCAAGTCGTACATATTCGTCAACTGTATCAGCCTCACCACCGTATGCCAATTGACGAATTGCTGCAGTACATTTTTGTAGTGGAGATACACCAGACCGGCCCGCTGCATCAACTTTTGGTTGAAAATACGGTACTACTGTAGAGAGACGATGCACAATACCCATGTATAATGGTTTGTTCATCCGAAACCGGCACCGGAATAACGAGTCCCCGTATGTTGGAGTTTCACTAAAATAATCATTCTAGAGTTTATTGTGGGCTGCTTCCTGGTTTCTCTCGATAAAAATACGTTGTTTTCGCTCTTTTGGTTGAGGGGGTATAATATCAGGGGTTTCAAAAATTTCATCAAATTCATCAAACATGGAACCAAATGCATCAACCTCATTTCCGTTGTAAAAATGATAATGTGATCCAGCCATTTTGAATGAATATGAGAAGGAAAGATGATTTGTAAGGAAGGAAATGTTTTGAGTAGGAGAAGAAGAAAGATGATTTGTAATTGTTATGAGAATATGTTTCTCAATTTTATAGGCCAATGAACGGAGTCACGAGCACAAGTTGTGACACTTTTTAAAAAATCTTGTGACTCTTTATGACATCTTGTGAGAACTTTTGATTTTGTTAGTACATATTGTGACTCATTTTGACATATTGTGATAGTTTTTGAGTTTGTTAGTACATCTTGTGACTCATTTTGACATCTTGTGACGATCACGACCACTACACATAACCACTTAAAGACATTAAGACATAAACACTTAAAACATAAACACTATCATAAAGGTCATTACAGAAACACAATACAGAGAGTTAGCCATTACACATAATTAAAACAACATCCACATTCAGAACAACATCCCCATTCAGATAAACAACAGCCCGATACCTAGGAAAATAAAGACAATAACCATAACCGCAACAAATGTTTCAAAGCTAATGCCTGAATTTTTCTGCGCCAACTCCTCCACCATTTTCTCTATCCTAAGAAGCTTCTCCTCAGTCTCATGGTCACTCGAGAAGTTAAGAGAATCAACCTTTTGAGTTAACTGAAGTGTTTCTCCAGCTAGTGCTCTCATCTCTTCCATAACAGCGTCATCCCACCACTTCCACACATGGCAGTCGCCATCATCCTTATTACGACATGTGTAGAATCTTCTACCTGGATCGGTTCTCCTGTAACATGTTGCGATCTGCGGTTGACTACCACAATAGCATATTTGAGGAAATCCGAACTCCACCTCCGGTTGCGGCGGGTACACTTGCTCCTCACCCTCCATGTACCTGAAAAGTTCCTCACCATTGACGTTGCTTAACTCAGCCTGGTCCATTTGAATCAGAGCTTCTATTTCGCTGTACCCACTGTCCTCCCCATCCCCTCCAAAGTCCTCAGATTGAGAGGGCTGGCTATAGCTGTAACGTCCCATGTATAATAAAACCTGCAACAAGTTACAATTTGAATTATACTTTGGAGATAATCATACATAGACTGTTGAGTTAAAAAAATCAAACATAAGTGCATTCATATTAAGATTAAAAAGCAACCAGGAAATACAATAATACATATCAGAATCACTTAGAAGATAATCATACATATACGAAAACACTTAAAGAACAGAAAACAGAGCAGATAATACAAACCACTTAACACACAAATTAAAAGACAACTGAGATAAATCTCAGTAACAAGAACGGAGATAAATCTCAAAAATACAGGGCCAGCAGCTTGTTCTTCACGACTTCTTCAGCCTCACTCAGTGTGTCTTTTCTCGCAATGAAACTGTCGAGTATGGCCAGCTTGGATAGTTTCTCCTTCGTTGCCAAATCCTCCTTCTTCATTTCCAAAATGCTTGCGTAGTCTGCTAGAGACTTCCCTTCAATTTTGTTTCTTCTAGCTTTTGCCGCCTTCACACCTTCAGGCCTGACATCAGGATCAGCAACATTGGTGGCTGAAGTTTGGGAATCTGTCTCACCAACTTTTCTCTTTCCACTGGCAGTAGGTTTAGGAGGGTTAAGGCTAAGCCATTTCTGCTCATACCTCAGGACACACCACACATGCTCAAGAGTAAATTTGGAATTCTGATCAGAGAAGTAGATGTCATGAGCCACCTTGAGAACATCATTGTCGTTCTGGCCACTCGTCATTTGTCTCTCTGCAGCCGCATGTGCACCACAGAAATTGTTAGTCAGGTCATTGATCTTGTGCCACCTTTGCTTACAATGGAGGAATGCTCTCTTGTCACGACCAGTCTCTGCAATATAATCTTTTACTCGATCCCAGAAGGTCCCGCTCTTTTGGTCATTACCCACAATAGGATCCTTAGATGTGTTTAGCCATGCACTTATTAGGAGCTCGTCATCAGCTGGTGTCCACTTCCTTCTCTCCCTACGGTCCACAGGTGGAGTTGGAGCGTCGGCTTGTTGTGAACTGAAAGGAGGAATTTCAGAGGCAAAACTCTCATACGAGATATTTTGGCTCTGAAAGAGGCCTACATAACCAGAGGACTGGCTATATGGACCAGCGGCTTGGCTATATGAACCAGAGGCCTGGCTATATGGACCAGAGGCCTGGCTATATGGATGCCTTGAATCCATAGCAATACGAAGAGAGTAGTGAAGATGAGATTTTAGCAAAGAGAGAAAGAAAGGAGATGAGATTATAGGATAGGTTGAAGGATGGTTGGGGTTTAATAGGTGAAACTGTAATAAGTTGCATTCATAATTATCTAACCATAAACAACCAAAGTCTAATCACAACTTATTGCACAAATTCAATCCACAGACTACACTTTACGAAACTTAAATATGACCAAGCTACCTTTACAACTCTATTTAATATAAAGGGGATTTCGTTTTCAATCACAATTCAAGACTACACATTTTCAATCCAAGTTATCAGTTAAATAAGTGGAGCTACTATTAACAACCTGTGGAAACAGAGCAAACCCTTAATCTACACAACTTACAATCGCTTACTATTAGTTTCATCAAACACACCCAGATTCAAACGAATGAACTCCTATCAGTATATACCAGTACCGATATGAACTGGAAGCAGTCGCAGAAACTCAAACACACATGCTAATGCTACACTTTTTTAAACATCTGCATCGACAGTACAATACACCACTTAACCAGAGCAAACAGTTTAACCAGCCTTATCAGTTTAACACGCAAATCAGTTTAACACTTGACAAAATCATTCCTTTTTCATTACCACGAATCCAGATAAATAAAACCCTTAATTTACACAATTTACAATCAATTTTACACGAAACTATATAATCTAAACCGTTAATCTACAAAATCTACACAATTTAACAATCAATTTCACGGATGCAAACCAAACCAATCTACAAAATCTACACAATCTACACCGTTAATCAAGTTAATCTACACCAAAGAAGTTTTCAAAACCCTATATCAGTTCTATAGATTAACTCCCTTATATACACATGCAAACGAAACGACAACGATTACATACCTTCTTCGAATCGGCCGTGGTTCTTTGGAATCGCCGTGGACAGAGAACGCGACGAAGGAGAGACGCCAAACGAATTCACCGTCGACAGGAACGGAGAGAGACGCCGGTGGAAGCGCCGTCGAGAGTAAACACCGGTGGAGAGACACGCCAAAGGAAGCGTCGTCGAGAGAGAACGCGACGGAGAGAGAAGCACAGAAGAATTGCCTCGAGAGAGACAACAGACCGAACACAACGAAGAGAGAGAACAGACCAATCTCGGCCTTTGATCTCTTTTGCCCAAAATGTTTCTCATCAACGCTCCAGAACAAGCCACGTGCCTCCTAAGGACGCCGATCAAAACATCTTAATTAAGGAACGTCCCAACTATATTTCGCATTTTTTCATTTAATTATCGGCCTTTAATGCTAAGAAATGGCTCATTAGAACGCCGATAATCATGCTCTTAGATGTCAGGTTAGTGTCCTATACTACTTTGTCAAAATGGAATAGTACACCCGCAAACTTTCAAATCATGGGAATGCGCATTCCTGGTTGTTTGCAAAACAATCAATCTGACTCCACTTAGTATGAAACTATGCTATTTCTTATATGAGATGGAAGTACCATCCTTTTATTTTTCATTATGCACTAAATTCATTTCATTTTCCACACTATTAATTCATTCATACGTTTATTTAATGGAACCACATCACTTATCCAATTTAAAACCGTATACGGTAAAAACAAAATGACGTGGATATCTTCCATATCTCCCATTTTGAACAAACCTAAAGAGTCAATAATTATCTTTCTCCTAAAAAAAAATAAAAAAAATAATTATCTTTCTTCTTTTTTACCGGTGACTTGTAATTAAAGAAAGCATAATCAGATGAATGAAACATAAATGATCTGTAGTTTGCCAGAAAAAAAGAAACATAAATGATTAATTTTTTCATTATGTCAACATCAGTTTCATCCATTTAATTTTCATTATAAATTTAGTCATTTGGCAAATTAACTCTATTTTCTTTATTTTTATTATTATTAAATTATTATTATTGTGAGTGGTGTGATTGATATAAAAGTTCCTTTTCACGTTCCTTTTCTTGCAAAGCAGTCTGCATGGGATCCGCGTCTATCCATTTCGAGGTTTTTTTTTTTTTTTTGCTAAATCCATTTGAGTTTTTCCAACATTAATTTGGGTATATTACTATTTTATTATTTGAAATTTAATTCGGAGATATTATTGCATGTTGAAATGGAATTTATGCCAAAAATCTTTGCTTGTGCTTACATAACTTGAATTGCAATATTTTGGTATAATAAAGTATTGAAGTGTTTACAAAAAAAAAAGTATTGAAGCATACGTAGAAACTAAACTTAAAATATTAAAAGCACCATCAGCAAGGTTAGGGGTGGGCACTTTACCTGATATCCGAAGTGGCACCCGAACCTGACCCGAAAAATCCGAACCGAAGTAGCAAAATACCCGAACGGGTATTAAGTTAAGAGAGATTGGATATCCGAACCCGAATGGGTAATATCCGAACCCGAATGGATATCCGAAAATAACCGAACATATGTATACTTACCTTTATATTTCTAGTTTACATCTCTCATTTTATTTAAATTATGTATATTGATGTTACACATACTTTAAAATCATATAGTATCTATATAATTATGGAGAAAATAGTTTGATATTCATTTAAAATACATGTCAAACTTTTTGTTTTATGTATTAACAAAACTTACATCCAAAAGTTTAAAAACAATAGCCAAATTAATATTTTTTATTTTTGAAATGTTATCCCCAAATTTATTAATCATTCAATCTATAAAGAGAAAAAGAAATCAGTTAAGTGAAATCTATATTTTTAAATATAAGAAACTTAAAAAATGAAAATTTTATTTTTCTTTCTTTTAAAATCTAAATATCCGAACCCGATCCAAAATAACTGAACCCGAACTAAAAATACCCGAACCCGACCGGAAGTATAGAAATACCCGAACGAATTCTATATCCCTATACCGAAATACCCGAAAATCTGAAATACCCGATCCGAACCCAAACGGGTATCCGAACACCTACCCCTAAGCAAGGTAACTCAGATTGTTACTATTATATTCATCACAATCCCAGTAAATTAGCAGATAGTTTGATCTCAAACGTTAAATATGACAAAAGCAACCACGTGAAATATCAAAACTAATAACCATTTTAGACTTGGATCCATTGATTTTGAATGTTGATGTGTTTATATTCCTGAATGAATGACCTTTTCAACCGTCGTCATTTGTTTTGTTTTCTTAAGAACCACCATCAATTCGTTTGTTTCAATCTAAATAATCCACCATCCCCACCAACTTGATATCATCTATATGATTAGTGACGCAATGTCTTTTTGGTGTGGTGATCAATTAGGCTAAACTTTTATATCCATTCTGAAAATGTGAGCATTTAGGTTCAAAGTGGTAACTGGGGCAGGTATCTTTGTGGCTAAGTTGAACAAAAAGGATTGGTGTGTGATTTTTTTTCAAATATGTGGACTCTAATATGCTATTACGAGTAAGGGCGGGTACAAATCTGCGGCTATCCAAATTTTTGGAGGTATTCGTGAACTAATATATTTTGTATGAATAATCAATTATTCGATCCGATTCGATTTGTAGCCACTTGTATATATGTTGTTCTGAATTCCGAAAAAGTTTAAGACTTTTAACCGTATATGTCGATTCGATTCATAAAATTAAATTAAAATTAAAAATAAATAAAATCTAAAATAATATAAAATAATAATATTTATCACAAAAATAAAAAAGATATTGACTTTTTAAGATTATAATAACTAATATAATAAATTTAGTAAATAGAAATATTTTAAAACCTATTTAAAATATAATATTTATATAAACTATATATATTATTTAAATGTATGCATATATATACATAATAAATCGGACTGAATATTTATTCCTAAAAATATTAATATTTATTATTTGTTTCATTCCTTACGAATATTGTATTTTATTATTTACTTTGATTTGTACAATTATAGATATTCATATTTTTTGGTTTGAATCGGAACAGATAACAAATCAATCAAATCAAAACTTTAACAAATATTTTTTCTGGTCCTAATTACTACCATGACGCAGTTGACGCAGTTCTCTTTCTATTCTATCCTCAGAAGGATCACACCTCATTTGAAGTTACCCTTTCACCCTCCTTTCCTAGACATATTTTGTGTGTTTATTGTTATAAAACCAGAAAAAAAAAGAAAGAAGCATTTTATTTAAATGAAAACTTTTTTTGTTCTTTGAATGTGGGCTACCTTTAGATTCTTTATGTTGTCGCTCTCTTTGACCGAATAATTAACCAGTTTTTTATATATATTTGTTATCAATTAGCCAGTTGAGTTATGAATTTAATCGCAACATCAAAATTATTTTGGTTAAGAGATTATCCGCTCCTATAAGAAACGATGTGATTAACATGTACTTCTTGGTAACTAATACTACAAACTTAGACCCAAAAAAACTTATACTACAAACACTTGTTTGTTAAAACTGCATCCTATGTTAATGTTAAAAAAGAAAGAATTTTTCTAACTAGCTAGAAACATAAAATTTGCAAAATCGATATGTTCATTTGGTGGGTGTACCGGATGGATCCGTGAATCCTGAGTAGTGGCAACATGGCGACAAAACCAAATCCTTGCTGGTACTCTATTGGTGGATTTGTTCCTGCCCTAGAATATTATATATAACGATTTGTAACGTGATTTATAGCTTTTCTGTATCTATTTGCGAAAAGGTTTTGATATTGAAAATATTTTAGGAAAGGAGAAAAATATTGAGGGCATACTCCAAAATTGTCGGCCAGAACAAAAAGAAACAAGACTATAAGAAAGATTCTAAATTTTGAGGAAAACAAACTAAATGTTATGAACCGACTCGTTCAGATGAATGTTTATCCAAAAGATACTTATTAAGCTTTGGCCCATTAGTGGTCCATTTTGTAACCGGCCCATTAGGATTTCAGACATTGTAACTCCCTATATAATGAGCTTATATTCGACATTAATAATACACACATTTACAACACGTTATCATCACGAGTTAAGCTCAAAACCCTAGCAAAATTCGTAGGTCACCAAAAACCTTAAAAACTAGCCGCATCTTAAAACGGTCATATCTCCCTAACCGTAACGACCTAGACGGCGAGCCACCTATCAATCTGAAGATCTCGACGAGACGAAGCCAGAGCCGCTAACCTCGCGAGGATCCGATCTCAGACGCGCCGGCACGCTCTATTTTAGTACGCGCCGTCAATTGCTCAAGAACCCTAATTTTGACGCAACTTCAAATCGATCGTTCTCTCAAACCATAACGATCCAAACGACGTGCGACATACCAAATTGAAGATCTTGAAGAGAAGAATCCATAGCCGAAAACCTCGCGTCTATCAGATCTCAGACGCCCCGCCAAACTCTGTTTTAGTGCGCGCCGTCAATTGCACAAGAACCCTATTTTTGACTCAACTTCAAATCGATCGTTCTCCCAAACCGTAACGATCCAGAAGACGTGCGACATATCAATTTGAAGCTATTGAAGAGGAGAATCCAACGCCGCAGACCTCACCTCAATCCGTGATCAGACGCGTTCTGTACGACAGCTACAAGCCGCGCCGTCAAAATCAGAAATAAACCTAAGGCTGCAAACTTTTCTCTATAGTTTTGTTTACAGCCGATTATTTTTAATCTTACTAACTATTTTTTTGATAAATTTGTTTAAGGAAAACAAAGGATCCCAGTAAGATCAGGTTAATATTTCCAAAGAAACCAAGGAGCAGATCGAGTTAATCCAAAGGTAAGTCATCAAACCCTAATTGTTTGAATTATCCGATTTTTATAAAAATGTTTGAGGTTGAGATTAGAACTTTAGAGAACTCGTATACCCTGGTTGATTGAATCATTAGGTTGCTAGATTTGATATAATAAATTTGTTTAATAAACAAACCCTAAAGTTCATGAAATTTTAAAACTTGTATAAAACCCCAAACCAAATCGGATTATGAAACCCTCTAAACCATATCCGACTATTAAACCCTAATCTAAACTGGTTTATGAAACTTATAAAAAAAAAACAAATCCGAATTGTGAAAACATTAAACCAAATCAGTTTATAAATCCCTAAACCAATCGATATTATAAACCCTAATTTGGTTGATAGACCAAATCAAAAATAGAAAGTTTCCATTTTTTAGAAAGTTTCTATTTTTAGAAAGTTTTCATTTTTATAGAAATTTTCTTTTCTGGAATTTCCATTTTATAGAATTTTATGGAAAACTTCTCTAAAATTAGATTTTAAAATCTGTCTCTCAGAACATATTACTAAGATCTAACTAGAGAAACACTAAATATTTTAGATGTCGAATTCCTCCATCATAATCTCAGGAGAAAACTACTTGCAATATGTGCAATGGGCACAAGGTATTAAAACCACACTTGAGTCTGATTAACTCAGTGAATGCATCACATATGATAGCATTGCAAGAGAACTCCTGAACACTCACCATCATATTTGTGAAAAACTCAAAAGTCTATATCTGACTGATGATCCCTCAAAGCTTTGGACAGATCTAGAAAATAGAAATTGTATCCAAGAGGTTATACATACCAAAGCTTTACGAGAATCGATCAACCTCAGATTCCGAGACTATAAAATTGTGGAAGAATATAACTTTGCCCTACTCAAAATAGTTTTCGAAATGAAACTATGTGGTGAGGTAGTGACTGATGAAGATATGTTGGAAAAGACATTCTCCACCTTTCACCCTACCAACTTATTGTTACTACAACAATATAGAGAAATGGGCTTCACTACCTATACATCTCTAATAGCAAGATTGTTGCAAGCTGAGCAAAATCATGAATGCTAATGAACAGTAGTGAAAGAGAGTTTACGAGGCCAACTCCATTACCACCAGCTAATGCACTACCAGCCGAAAGGGCTGATCTAGAAACCAACCGTGTCAAGAGAGGATATGGACATGGGGGATGGTCTAAGTTGTGCAATAATTGTGAAATGGACAACCATTTGGCTAAGAGATGCAGAACTCCTAAGTATCTAGCTACTCTTTATCAGCAAAGCTTTAAAAGAAAAGCTAAGATGGTTCGGAAAGATGAAGGAAAATTGTCAAAGATGTTCTCATGGATCATGACAAGTTTGATCGTATGGATCACAAGAAAGGATGATCCAACAAAGCATAAGAGAATATATCACCATATGGAGTAAGACATGTTGACTCGACATCTAGCCCTTAGTGTTCTTACTTAGTTATTTCATACCTTATTATTTTCCTTTAAACATTATTCACTTTCTTTGGTTGCTATCTTTGAAAGAGTCAATAAATGAAAGCTTTTATATCATAAACAAAACGTCCATTCATGTGAATACCCTTATGATGTACAGTGGATCAAACCACAGACATCTTAAGACACAAAATCCATGACCAAATATCCTATTGCCTCAAAGGTACACAAAGAGAGGATGTGTACAATATAGAGGTCGTGTGCATTGTATTCACATTTGAGGCTATGTACACAATGAGAGGACGTGTACAATAATCATTCTTATAAGTGAAAGACTTAAGAATTGATGAATGGATAGTTTCATAATGAATCCATGGGCAAAAGAAACAAAGTGTTTCCTTAAATAGAAACCGCTCAAAGAAGATTGTATAATGGTAAAAGCTAAGTGAACTCCCGTCTAAAAGTATTCAAATATGATATGTCCATGGGGATAAGTGTTAATCACTTCATGTAACATGGACATACACAGTATTGAAACATCAAAGAGTTCACGAGAACAAAGATAGACTTATCCCATTCGGATTAAACCAAAGATAAAGGAAAACATGTTACTTCAAAACGTCCAAGTGAATATAGATTAAAGTGCTCACGTCTCAAAAGGGTTTGATAAACATTATATGATCATGGAGAATGTAGAAAACATCTCATGACTCAATGTAGACGTGAAAATTCACAATGAAAGGAAAAGAATAGAAAAGAAGTAAACTAAAGGCAAAGGAAAAGGTCCCTTATAAATCGCCTTAAAGACTACATGTCTTGATATATGCCAATGAACTCACGTCCAAGTGCTTCATAAGCATGAAATGTCCATGAGGGTAAGTGTATAGCACTCCATGATACATGGACATACATAAGAATATACGTGGATGAGAAGTAAAAGAAAGATGTTTCACCATACAGTTGAAACTAAGAGCAAAGAAATGAGTTCCTTTCAAAGAAAAGACTATATGTCTTGATATGTTCACATCCTAAGCACTCAAAGAGTATGATATGTCCATGGGGGAAGAATAAGAATAAAACACACCTTTTATTCTACATGGACATACACACACAGAAGTGAACATTGATACCCATCCCATTAACTGAAACGGGTCAAAGGCCAGACACACCTCATCTTAGCACATAAAGAAGTGCCACTTATAAATTCTATCGCTCCACCACAGAAATATAAGATGAGAGGATGAGAATAGATGTTGGATATTATATAAGTTCCCCAAGTTTCTAAGTACCTTGAGCCATCCACGGACAAGTTGTTTAAAGGCTAGGTACACGGATAGTCACCTCAGTGAATCCGAACATCCAACATTAAAGGGAAGCTGGATAATAGAAAATTATATGGAATCAAAACATCCTTATATTGGCAAGATCCTCAGACTCTAGAATGAGTTCTAGAAGTCCATAAAATTTATACAAAAGCTAGCTTAATATAATTGCCAGATTCCTGACCCGAATAGAATGACTAAGTCATTTCTACCAGCTATGAATGCACAAAATAAGATTTGATGTTCAAGAGAACACAATCAAGTTGCTACTGAATCTAAACAAGTTAGATCAATAAGTTCTAAAGATAAGATCCCTCGGATATTAAAGTAAGGTGCAAATCCGTGGATGAGGGACTCCTAGACATAATCAAAATGTACATGTACAAAACTAAAACAGTGATCACGGATGAGGAAACCATAAGAAATGGTTGTACCTAAGGTACCTAATGATGTTTGGGACGCCAAACTTCAGGGTATTGAAGGACATAATAAAACCTCAATAAAATATGTCATGTCTAGGACACAAAAGGAACAAACGAGTACTCGAAGTTAACAATATACAATGCGCAATGTAGCACTTAAAGATCATGAGATCAATGAGGATCATGAGACCCACGTCCATAGATGAATGCATTCAACATGAGATTAAGATCAAATGGATAAGAAGACGTGGAGTTAAGAAAGAGAGGTTTTGGTCCTATAGTTCGGACACCTCTAGACAGAAAACCAGTTGGACAATGATTCTTTGTGAGTAAAAGAAATCAAACATGATGAGATAGCCAAGTATAAGGCACGACCATATGCACAAGGATCTCACAAAGACAAGGAATCAATTATAAGGAGATAAGTTCCTTATGGTGGATGCAACAAACATTGAGATTCCTAGATAAGTCTGGCACATAAGAAAGAAAAACTTATACTTGCGGTTCAAGGATGTAAACCGCCTAATTATATAAGTCCACTGGATAATATATATAAGTCTCAGAGGATATAGAGTTGTCTAAAGCAACAAAGTTCTCGAGAACTAGAGTATACAAGAATATTTTGATCTAAAGAAAATATCCTACGAACCTCTGGAGACACTTACCAAAAGACTATCTAAAGAAAGCATTGAAATGAATGTTTTGGGAAAGATTAAGTTTTGGGACAAACAAAGATTGTTTGGGACTACAAAGTAAGTATCTTAAATATACTTAAAGATGAAATCCTGTGCATCAAATAAAGCATAGATTAAAGATGTCAAAACGATAGGTATGAACCATTATGTAAAGCTTATAAGGTTCATTGACCCTAAATGCTTACTATAAAGTCTATGGCTCGCCCCACTGTATGGTAACATAGTCCCATAGTCTATATATCTGTACATAGACCCATTTGGTCATAAGGACGACAAGAAAGTTGTGCCTTAGTCCGGATGGTTTTCACTTGGTCCGAGTACTGACCCATTTTATTCTAAGAAGGAACATGGTCATGAGACCATCTGAGATAGGTCACGGATCCTTTGATCCTAGATTGGACAGAGACATATTTCTTTGGTCTAGAAAAGACTTAAGGCACATCCGGATGTAAATATTCACAAGTGAAACTATAGTTAAGTTTAAACTTAATACTATACATCTAAATAATTTCAAAGTGCAGTATGATCATATATGTTGCTAAATGATCAAACCATGAGGCATTGGAAATAAAGCCATACATGTCCTTTACCAAAAGTGCCATTGGCGCCTTGCCTTAATGTGTTTGTTACACACATCCGAACATAAGCATTGAACTAAGCTTATGTTATTTCTAAATATAAAGGCAATGAGACAGGATTGAAATATCCTTTTACTAATGTTTGAGATTATTTTATACTAACCACACCTAAATATGTGTTTGCTTGGTTTTGTTTTTGATTATGATACAGGTTATAAATTGGATCCATACATGGATAGTTCTCAAACAAGCAGTATGCACACGTTGGAAAACAAATATGAAGAAGTACGAGTCCAACCAAAGACATGTCAACCGGCTTCTTCACCATGTCTACATCAGCACCACGTCCATGAGATCTTCCTATCAGTCCAGGACGTGTACATTACGAAGACCAGCTCAGAGACTTGGCGTCCATAAAATTCCCACCAGTCTACTCATGCGCCAACCTCAGGAGCATATACGGAGGTACAAATCAGGGGAAGTGATACATGTTGTACTCTTTTTCCTTCACCATGGTTTTGTCCCACTGGGTTTTCCTGGTAAGGTTTTAATGAGGCAACACCAAGTAATTGGTAAAGTATATCACGAGCCCAAAAAGGATTTGGTATCTGGTGAACTCAAGATGGATTCAACATCCAGGGGAAGTGTTATGAACCGACTAGTTCAGATGAATGTTTATCCAAAATATACTTAATAAGCTTTGGCCCATTAGTGGTCCATCTTGTAACCGGTCCATTAGGATTTCAGACATTGTAACTCCCTATATAAGAAGCTTATATTCGACATTAATAATACACACATTCACAACACTAAACTTTTTTCTTTTTTTTTTGTGTGAACAAACTAAACTTCTGAAATAACTAATAACAGAAAGAAAAAAATGAACAAAACGAAAATAGAATGTGAGGTTTTTAACACGTTTTAATTATCTTATAACCAAACTTTTAGCAACCCTACGTGTAGGTTTATGTTTCGTGGTATAACCTTCTATTTTTCAACAACTCAATAGTATTATTATCTTTTACCAAAAAAAAAAACTCAAGTATTTTTTTTTTCTGTGACACGATCAAACCCTAGTAGAAGATACTATACTTGCCCTAGTTAATGCGTGCATCTGTGACGATCAACTTCGTTTGGATACACACTGACACACATATTATTTCTTGACAGTAATAAGAGAAAGAGGAATATAAAAATAATTGAAGATATCCAAAACGGTCAAAAAATTATAATTCGTGGTATCACATTCACAGTACAGAGCTTTTTCTTCTTACTTATGTATTGGATTATGCACTGTATATCTGTTTATGTAGGAGCCAATTCAGCTAAAAGATTGAGCTCTTTTTCATATAAATTGGATTATATATTGATTTATACGAGTTTTTTGTTTAATATGAACGAACCTTTTTTTGTCCATGATAGACTTCTAAGTTGAACACGAAAATTCAACGTTTTACTAAGAGCCTGATTCATTAATGGCTTCTGAAATCCTAAGAGATGTAAAATGTCACTCTGCTTAATTATAGTTTCTTATGTCAAATGACTAAATGAGAATCATGTATAATTTACTTAAATGAGAATTTTCTTTTTCAAAATATTAACTGGTAAAAGAAAGTAAACTGTTACAAAAAGGAATTGAGAAAGAGAAAGTGAGGGTGACAAAAGTAGATACGATTCGCTCTCAATCTCTTCTTAATAATTTTTTTCAGTCATAAGTCTTTTTTTTTTTTTGTCACGAAATTTCAGTCATAAGTCATAACATGAGAGATAGTGAAAAGAAAGTGACGTTTCAAAGACGTATCCTAAACGCAAAATTTCACTTGTCTTCTTCTTTAAACACTGTGTATCTCTGAAAATAGTCAAGTCCTCAATCAAAGCGCTCCCTCACACTTAGAACATCCAACAAAAAAGGAGGCACAAAATCTAAAGATAGATTATAGAAATCTCGACAAAATCAACATTTCAAAAAGTGAGAAGATATTCTTGTTTCTAGTTTATAGCTCTGTGTTTTCTTTGGCGTCCATCCACCACTACCAACCAACCAAACTGCACAATGATAAGTGTTAAATGTTTTTACTCTTGTGTTATTTTAAAATGTTTATCTTCCTCTCTTTTTTTTATTTGGCATGAATCATAATGTTGACTGAAGACGTTACTGAACGTGGGCTGGTTAATAGTAAAAACAATAATTGACCAAAATACACTAGTATCACACAAATATTGTAGTAGTTTATAAATGGAAAATATAAATATTATTGTATCATAACATATTATTAGTTATATATAAACACTACTATTTTAACTTACTATGTCATTTCTTTTTCAAAAATCCATACAATTTATGGAATGTTAAATATGCATAAAATGGTGCATATCTATTTTAAATATACACAAAGAATGCTTCAGCTTTTCTCTCTTTTTCAGTTTGATATAATAAAACTAAATTAGAAAATTTGTGTTCCACTAAAATCAAACTGAATCTGGAGGTTTGAATCTTTGGTTATGAATTTAATCCCCTATATATTAAAGGAGATACATTGTTATTTAATGCGTTTACATTACGTTTGCCACGTGGCAGCTTCACAACGATTTAAGAACAAATACGCTTACGTGTCACGTGCAGAGGGCTCTCGGCCAAACTCTAAATAAATGCGTTCACACTATATACTATTTTACGTTTGTTTCAATATAAAACTCACATGCACGGTTCTACGGGTATACAAAATTCTATATAGAAAAATAATTTACAGAAAATCATTATTGTCTATGCTTATTTTATTTTTACTTAATTTATTTTAGTAGAATAATATCTTGCATGTGTTATTTTGAAAAAAAAAGTCTTTTAATGTTACGGTATCCCATATATATTATTTGGGAATCATTTAAAAAATATGAACCTTAGTTTTATAAGAATTAAAAAAGGATCCCATCTTATATGGCACTTGTGTATGCCTTCCATATCCTATTTCAAAGAATTCTAAAGCACCTTATATAAACTATAGTCTAAAATTATATTCTCTAACATTACATTGGTCGCATATATCTTTCTTTAAATAAAACTTACGGAATTATCTAATGTGATTAAAATATATATACAGCAATTAATAAACTTAAATAATAAAGATTTGATAAAAATTTGTATACTTTCTATCACTTTTTAAAAATTCTTTATTATTAAAATAAATTACACAATTGCATTAGTGATATAATAAAAAATTAGATTTTTTGTATATGTTGTATTTTCAATTTTTCAAAACGAGTATAAATTACTAAAACTTAAAAATCTTATATAAACTTTTGTGATCAAGGTTTATTTTTTTTATATTAGGATACAATGATTATAAGACCGTATGAATAAATAATTTCATTTTAATAGGTTTATATATATATATTTCATATCGTTTAAACTAAAAATATACATCGTATGAAAATACATACTAATATTTTGATAATTGCATTGAACATATATTGAAAAGTTAATATTTTAATTTTGAAATCTTCATTGTTTTTTTAAATGATTAGAAATCATTGAAACTACTAAACATCCACATTAAAAAAAAATCGTTGGTGTAAAATTTTGTTTCACAAATATGCAAATAATCCTAAAATCATATGAGTAGAAACCTCAT
Source organism: Raphanus sativus (assembly GCF_000801105.2). Taxonomy (NCBI): domain Eukaryota; kingdom Viridiplantae; phylum Streptophyta; class Magnoliopsida; order Brassicales; family Brassicaceae; genus Raphanus; species Raphanus sativus. The sequence continues at coordinate 18,867,060 of NC_079512.1, read as the reverse complement.
TTACTAAAATTAATATTAAAAATAATATATATGCTAATATCATTTAAATTTAATTACATATTATATACAACAAATAAGAGTGATTGTGGAGATTTATTTACCCTAAAATGATTGCAAAAAAAAGAGTGATTGTTTGATTTATATGCGCACACCAATTATTACATATAGTAATTTATTTTTAGTTATTTAATATATATAATTATTATTTTATAATTTCATAATTTTCCGAAAAACAGAAAATAAGTAGTAAATATAAAATATTGCACAATATGATGCGTGCAATTGATATATGCAATATATAATTTTCATAAGTTTCAGTAAAAGAAATGTTTGTATTAATTAGAAAGATTGGTGAATAAGCGAAGAAGGTATAAAATAACTAAAATTTAAAATCATGCAATTAATTTATCAATATCTGAATTATTCGAAGGTTCCACTAAAAATATATACTAATATTAATGAAGAAAATAATGTTTTAGTGTCAAATGATGATTTATTTATGTTCTTATAAATTATATTTTTGTAACTAAAACAATACTAGAAAAATCAATTCGACTGAATTAAATCAACACAAACAAAACCAAAATAAAACGAACCAAACACAAACTACATTAAAACTGAATCGAACACAATCCAAATCGAAATAAAACCGAACACAAATCAAACCAAAATAAATTTGAATTTACTTTGGTTAATAGGATCTCTTAGACTTTAATAAACCAAATCAAACCTAAACCCGTATTTTTTTTAACAAAATCTAAACATGTAGTTAAACCGACATGTTTATCTCTAATAAAACCGAGATATTGTTGATTTGACATAATCTGTCAATATTATATATTTTAATTATTTATTATAAAATTCACCCTACGCAAAGCGTAAGTCTTATCCTAGTGCATAAATAAAACATGTTTAAACGAAATTTTAAAATCAATTTTAGAGGTTCCAAGTGATTTCTATTTTACAAACCAATTATAATATTTAACAATACTACAAATACCTTGGTCCGTTACAATTTTCATTGATGGGCCTAATTAGTATGGGTTCATCTTCTTCATTTTGTATAATATATGGACCTATGTTCACATGCTCTTTTCACGCTTCGGTTCGTTTGGCTGCAGATCGGCGTAGAAAACTAGAAATGAAATCAGTCCTTACATAATTTCTAGTTAATGTTTTTAGATACAGTTGTAGATTTCAATCGGCTAATTCAAGTATATCAAATCTTTGTAGTTTATAACCAAAAAATACTTATGATGTGTCCTAAGCAGTTATATAAACTTTTATACCTGAACATACACTAGTTTCAAATTTCGAGATAAGACTAGCCCTTGTTTGTTTTAGAATCTTGCCATAGACAAAGGTTGCAAGGAGTGACAAACGCAGTGCAAATAAGCTGATCAGTACTACAATATATATCCCATCAAAACAAAACGATAGAGATAACACACAAATGCAATGAGATTTTCACACAAAAAACATTATTTTTTTCAGAACAGAGACAGTGAAAAAGAAACTCGTAATGAGGCTCAAAACATGAAGAAAGAAAATCGAGATCATTATTCAAGAAAAAAAAACTCAAAACATGAAGAAAGAAAAGAGAAGAACCAACAAACACGAAGAAACGACACCGTTAACTCCAAATGAGAGAGCTCCTGAGTTACTGTCCTTAGTAGCCGGAGTATAGCCACCCTCAGTTGTGTTTGTAGTGAGGATGACCACGATCCAGTTATCATCAGAAGCAATGCCAATGCCAATGAACTTAGAATCATTCAGGTTCTTGTTGTACCGTGACTTTGTGAAATTAGACAAGACAAGGGTGGCATCAAGGTTAGGAACACAAGCTTGCATGATCTCACCGTCTCTGGTTGCGGTTATGTCGAGGCGACATTTTGTGAGGAACTTAGGGAAGTCTTGGAAACCAGGTTGGGATCCAGGGACAGAAGCAGGGCCAGTGGTGTTAGTGCATGGTTGGTTCTTGAACTGGTCAGCGAGTTCGTCGGCGAGACATTCTGCGTTGTTGTTATGCGTAAGTGTTGTTAGGTTTAGGGATGTTCTGTATTCGTTGATGCCTTTAAGAAGAATGTCTTCCTCATCTGTTGATCTCAAAGAAAACAACACACACACACAGAATCATTTTCTTGCGGGTGAAACAAGAACCTGAACCGAACTAAACTAAACTAGTAAGATCGAGATCTACCGAGGGTAAGAATGATTTAAACAGGTTTGATGATTTATTCTCAGACAAGATCTAAAGTCAACATTACGATCAACAGTGTTGAGGTAGCGAAAATTCAAGAATTCAAGAAGATTTTTTTTTCTGGGGATGACTAGAGAGTTGCCTTACCGTTGTCGGAAAGAACAGGACGATGAAGGGAGAGGCTGACAAGTGAGAGAAGAAAGAGGAGGTGGAGCTTGGATATCGCCATTGATGCTTGAGGAGGTTCTTTAGCTTTTTGCTTTTTTTTTTTCTTTTGTTTATTGCGATGGCTCTTCTCTCTTGCTCTCTGTATTATTGGCCATTTGGCCTTTCGCTTTGACTCTTCTTCAAAGTAGTTGGTGCAGTTTTTTTTTCTTAGTCTCTTTCTTGTCCAATCGTTTTGATGGCCACGCACTCACGGCAGACATATTAAAAACGATATCTATTCTATTAATTCTGCAGCATGACCAATTGATATAAAGTTATGTTCATCTATCTAATTCACGATGCTTACCTTTAATCATTTCTTTATTTTTACATTTTATATATCAACGTAACCATCTCTTCTTCCCCACATTAATCGGAAACCAATCCTGCCGATAACTGCATACGTCTGTAACTAACTGCATACATATATAGCTTTAACTTTATAAAGTAACTTACGGTTGTTAGGATTATATAGTTAGACGAGTTTAGATTATTTTACTAAAAATATGCTATTACAATTCTTATATAAAATTATGGTTTTATGGTATGTGTTATAATTTAGCATAACTGTATGTATGTATATATATATATATTATTTATAGTTTGTATTGCAATATTTTTAATAAACTAAAAATTAATATATTTAAATTTTAAAATAAATCTTCAATTTGTATTCATAAATTTATGATTAGAAAGTTAATAATAAAATAGTAATAATTAATTTCGGACATATTTACAGAAAAAATACAAAACAACACTATATATGCGCTTCAAGCACATATCAAGATCTAAAATAGGTCTAACATTTTACCGGACCCGAAGAACCAAACTAGAATGGATCCGAAAATACAGGTTCAGATCCAAGTCTATGCTAAAATATTTATTGGATCTTTTTTATGGGGACCCACGAGTCTCGGTTTGGATCTACGTTCTATAAGAGACCCAATCGGGTATTCGAAACACTCCAAAATTATTATATATTAGGTAAATTTGGATGATTGTGTGTATTTTGGATATTTCAGATATTTTTTTAAGTTTCGGGTTCAGGTTTTTAGGTATAATTTCAGGTTTCAGGTAAATTTTAGATTTCCAAAAAATATAATTTGGGTGTTCGGGTAAAATTTGAGATACCTTTCGGATTTTTGAATCTGAATTTGGGTCCTATATACCCAAATCAACCCGAATCCGAAATAAAACTGAAATTACGAGTGTTTTACGGATATTAGAATTATATACCTGAACCGACAAGAGTTCGACAAGATCAGGGCCGAGCAGACCTGAAAAACTATAGATATCTATATGGATCTAAATTTTCAAGAACCGAAGGATGCGGACCCAATAAGACCTGATCCGAGGACCGGATGCCTAGGCCTAATCTGAATAGATAAATATGATTACAAAAAATGGATTTATAGTTATAAAGAAACGAGTGTATGCCGGCAACCTTTAAATTACTATTATTTCTATATTAAATCAAATAGATTTTGATTAAGATTTATACACATATATGACTACAAAAAAATATGATTAAGAAAAAAATACAAGTATTACAATTAAATATCTAGAAAAAGTTAAACAAAAAAATATACATGTCCTTTTGAAAGGGCAGGTCAGAATCTAGATTCTGAAGACCCGAATGTTTTCAAATATTAAAAAAAATAGTTTCATTTAAAATAAAAAATCATATAAACTTTTTAAAATACACAAAAACAGATTTTATCAATACATAACGGGTCTATGACAAAAAACAATAGTTTAAATATATTAAACTTTTTATTTAAATTAAAATACTAAAAATAAAATCACTGTGAAATAATTCACAAGTTTAACAGTAGGTTAATAAACAAAAATCATAATACGGCTCAGAATTATTTGGAGTCTTCAAAATTTTGGTCATATTTAAAATAACAAAAATAATTCATACAATAATTTTAGATAAATTTCATAAATTCTTAACAAAATATAATTTATCAAGGATAAAAATATTCATGACACAAAATTAATTTTTTCAACAAAAAATATACCCGCCCTCTGAAGGACGGATCAGAATCTAGTTATCTCTTAAAAAATGTTTTTATTTTTTGGAACCCCATACGACAATCATCTCCAATGAGAGGTTTTTTTACCTAAGGCCATCTGCAGTGGTAAAATTCTTAATGAGTTTATCATAAATTAAAACAACTAAAATAGAAGGAAAAAAAAAGCAAAATAAGGAGGAAAGAGAAGTGAAATTCTCTCCAAGAAGAGTTTTTTTGTCCAATATTGAAAGAGACTTTTGCCACTTGTGAATTAGTATTGATTAGGACTTAAGAGGAAAGAGAAGTTGTGGTTTTATTTCGTTTTTGATTTTTCAATTTTGGTTTTTGGATGGACCAATCGTTTTTGCTTGCAAAAATCTTATCATGCGTTGATTTGTAGTTCAACACTGAATTGTTCATTCAAATGAGCACACTCTACACTGTAAATAAAAAGAAATTTGGCATTGTAATTAAGCTGATCACAAGTACATAATTTTGGGTAAATGAAACGATAAAGAAACAAAGATGATGATGACCATTATTACAGATGACAAACAAACCAAGTGCCAGACTCAAAACATGAAGAAACAAAAGAGAAGAACCAACAAAAGAAACTGGTTAACAAAACCATTAATGCCGAGTGTGAAACCTCCTGCATGGTGGTAGTAAATAACGGCCGGAGAAAAGCTACCTTCCGGTGTCTTTGTAGTGAGGACAACCACTACCCAATTGTCATCGGAACCAATACCAATTCCAGTGAACTTGGAATCGTTCAGGTTTTTTAAGTATTCCGACTTTGTGAAATTGGTCAACACAAGGCTTTGATCATGGTTAGAAACACAAGCTGGCAGTATTACACTTTCTCTCATTGCGGTTACGTTGAGATGACATTTTTTGAGGAGGTTAGGGTAGTTTGGAAACTGAGGTTCGGATCCAGGCACTGAAGCTGAGATAGTGGTGTTTGTGCATGGTCGTTTCTTGAATTGGTCTGCTATTTGTTCTGCTAGACAGTCAGCGTTGGCGTCTTGTGTTAGTGTTGTTAGGTTTAGTGATGTTCTGTACTTGTTGATGATTGTAAGAAGAAGGTCTTCTTCATCTGTTGATATCAAAGACAGAACACACACAATTAACTTGTAGATGAAGCAATCCATAAATGAATATATCTCTCGATCAAAACTAAATGAGTAATTATAAGAACGTTTAATACTGAGAGAGTTACTCACCGGAAAGAACAGGACGATGGAGGCAGAGAATGACTGAGAGAAAAAAGAGTAGGTGGAGCTTGGAGATCGCCATTGACGCAAAGGTTCTTAGCTTTAGTTTTGCTGAGTTTTTTTGGCGAGAGTCTTCTCTTTTTTTCTACTTCTTTTAGTTTCTTTAGCTTTTATTCTTCAGAGTCGTTGCTTTGGTCTTTCTTTTTATATTTCTCATGTCCATGTTGCGACGTAGACACATTAACTAACTCAGCAAACGTTCTCGTTTAAAATAGTTTTTCTTTTCTTTTCTTTTTATACTAGAGTTATAGATTAAAATTATGAAAATGTATATTGATCATATAGTTGTACTTGATATTAAAAAATGATAATATATATATGCGTTTGCGCTTGATATAGAATGATATCCAATGAACATTTATATTCTACCATTTTAATTTTTAGAAATGCTCTAAAACATCACTCAAATAAAATTTCTGATCTACAATACTACCACATCTTTAACAGGTTTCATAACGACATTAATGTATAACAAAAGAGATGGGAAATCAAAATAATAAACTCAAAATTTGATTAAAAGAATCCTCGGAGATAGGTGATTATATAACTCCTCAAAAAGATATGTTCATAAGTTACAAAAAAAAAAGAGTGTTCATATGTAAACAAAAACAAAACAAAAAAAATTGATCATTGACTTATGTTGAGACTGATGAAGATGGAAAATTCAAACATATTCACTTCATTTGACCCATTAATAAAGTGGTTTTAGTCCATGAAGAAATATTTGTTTAGAAGACCTAAAAAAATATTTATACGTACTGATAATCTATTTATAAAAGTATTAATAAACTCAGCAAAAAAAGAAAAAAAAATAAACTATTCTCAGGCAATTTTTTTTGTTTCCTCGACATAAGTCTATAGAAATATAGAATATGCCATTGTGAAACAGGTGAAGACAAAGATACATGTCTTAAAATCTAAACACAAATCAAATAACTAGTGGTGGATGTAACTTGTTCAAGATAGGGTGGAGGCAAATCCTTCCAAAAAAAATCAAGTAAGATTCAAGTCCATGCAAGTCTCTTTTCTTCTCTGCTATCTCCACTTGTCTTCAAAACTCTCCAAGGGCCAATACTTCCAGCGAAAATGGTTGTCTCGGCTGACTGCAGAATCTCTCTCTCTGCCCCGAGCTGCCTACGCGGCTCCTCTGGCTTCACCAGGCACATTAAGCTAGGGAGCTTCTGCAATGGCGAGCTCATGGGGAAGAAGCTCAACTTGGCCCAGCTTCGATCTTCTTCAACTAACTCCTCTCAGAAGAGAATTCAAATGTCTTTAACCAGTGTAGCTGCAGAGAGTAAGGTAAATTAAGTTTCAAACTTTGTGTTTCTGCTTCTTGGCTCATCAAAAGTGCCCTGAACTGCGTTTGTTTATGTCACAAACCTCCAGGCACAAGAAATTGAGTCTGAGAAAAGGGATCCAAGGACAGTAGCTTCCATTATTCTTGGAGGTGGAGCAGGAACTCGACTCTTTCCTCTCACAAAGCGTCGCGCCAAGCCTGCTGTTAGTTGCTTGCTTCTATGTTGCTGGATTTTCTGCAGAACAAAGTATAACTAATTTGGAATATGGCTTGAACTGCAGGTCCCTATCGGAGGAGCTTATAGGCTGATAGATGTACCGATGAGCAACTGCATCAACAGTGGAATCAACAAAGTCTACATTCTCACACAATACAACTCAGCATCACTGAACAGGCATCTAGCACGTGCTTACAACTCCAATGGAGGTTTTGGAGATGGCTTTGTTGAGGTTTTGAAATGCTTTCTTCATCACACTTTTATGAAACCAAACTTGGTCAACTCATCTGAAGCAATTGTTTGAAAAAATATATTCAGGCTCTTGCAGCCACTCAAACGCCAGGAGAAACAGGTAAAAAGTGGTTCCAAGGTACAGCAGATGCGGTTCGGCAGTTCCATTGGCTTTTCGAGGTACAAACCAGACTTTTAAGTTAGCTTATATCTTCACATGGAAACACAAAGGGTCTAACATTTCTTTTCACAGGATGCAAGAAGCAAGGAGATAGAGGATGTGTTGATCCTCTCTGGTGATCACCTTTACAGGATGGATTATATGGATTTTGTACAGGTGAGACAACATTACTTCATCACATGTCCTTCATCTACTCTAAGAGACTCATACTTCAATCTGCAGGATCATCGACAAAGCGGTGCAGATATAAGCATTTCTTGCATACCAATAGATGACAGGTGAATGCAAAAGAGTCCCAACCAATACATTCAAGGATCATGGTTTCTTAATAAGTCTCTTTCTGTGTTACATGGTAGACGTGCCTCAGATTTTGGTCTAATGAAGATAGATGAGAAAGGAAGAGTTATCTCTTTCAGTGAAAAACCTAAAGGCGATGACCTGAAAGCAATGGTATGTTTGATTTTTTTTTTAATAGGAGCTCCTAACCAAACCTGAAGATTGCTCTAATATTATCCTTAGGCTGTAGACACAACTGTTCTAGGTCTTTCCAAGGAGGAAGCTGAAAAGAAACCATACATTGCGTCAATGGGAGTTTATGTTTTCAAGAAAGAAATACTGTTGAATCTCTTGAGGTAACAACACTTTTAAGTTCTATGTTCTGTTTATGCATTCTAAGAAGTTAAAGAACAAATATCTTGCTACCAGATGGCGTTTCCCAACGGCAAATGACTTTGGCTCAGAGATTATACCCTTCTCAGCTAAAGAGTTCTATGTAAATGTCAGTAACACTCAGCTTATGCACACATTTACGTTCAGTATTGTTATAACATCAGGGGATTAACAAAAGATCTTTTGAGCAGGCTTATCTCTTTAATGACTACTGGGAAGATATAGGAACGATAAGATCATTCTTTGACGCAAATCTCGCCCTCACTGAGCATGTAAGGACAAATATATTAATAATAATCGTTTTATAGCACTTACGTCTGCATATCCTTTTAGCCACCTGCATTCAGTTTCTACGACGCGGCAAAGCCAATATATACATCAAGGAGGAACCTGCCACCATCAAAAATAGACGGCTCTAAGGTTAGTTAAACCAGTCATCATCTCTCGTTCTGGTTCTATGTATTTCTGTGTTAGCCTATTTTCTTCAGGACTAACTCTTAAGTTCATTCCATGTGAAGCTCATTGATTCGATCATTTCTCATGGAAGCTTCTTAACCAACTGCTTAATTGAGCACAGCATTGTGGGAATCAGATCAAGAGTAGGCAGTAATGTTCAGTTGAAGGTAGGAAGAAAAAAATAAATAAATATCTTTCTAAATCGTTATGAAAGGATTAGACTCTTTTTAAGATTATATGATGATCTAAGAGCAAGAAAAAACTATAGGATACTGTGATGCTTGGGGCAGACTTCTACGAAACTGAAGCAGAAGTTGCAGCACTACTTGCTGAAGGAAAAGTTCCCATTGGAATAGGAGAGAACACAAAGATTAAGTAAGACTTTAACTTTCAGTTTCACATGGTTTACCTTAGAAACAGTTCTCCTTTGTGAAGGTTCCTGATTCCTTTCTTCCTTCACCCCTACAGAGAATGCATTATAGACAAGAATGCTAGAGTTGGGAAGAATGTAGTTATCGCAAACTCGGAGGTAAACATTTTCTTTTTATTTAAGAAAAAATGGACCCATCAGACATACTAATGTGATGGTTTTGCAGGGAGTACAAGAAGCAGATAGGTCATCCGATGGGTTTTACATCAGATCAGGCATAACAGTAATCTTGAAGAACTCAGTAGTTGCAGATGGAGTTGTGATCTGAGACTTTTTTCTAAAATTGTGAGAACTAAGAATTCAAAGCAGAAAAAGTCAAAACTATATTTTAATTAGGGGTGGGCATTTCGGTTTAGTTTCGGGTTCGGTTTGGGTTCGGTTTGGTTTGGGTAATTTGGGTTTTATAAAACTCAAACCAATTAAAACCAAAGTAGCTTTGGTTTGGGTTCGGTTTGGGTTTAATTCGGTTTGGTTCAGTTCGGTTTGGTTTAGATTTAGTTCGGTTTACATTATTATGGTCTAGTTTGGTTCGGTGTAGTTCGGGTTGGTTATAAAATATGAAGACATCAGTTTTATACTTTTATTAAAAAATAATCAACTCATAAACGATAGAGTGAGAATATAAAAACTTATGCTACATGATTTTATATAAAATAGTATTATTTGAATCGTATCTATAATTTTTTTTAAAGATATGGAAGTTATGAAAAAATGAAAAACAAAATTTTATCTAAAATTTACAATATGTTAATACATATATATATCATATATATTTTTACTATATATATATTGGATTATCGGTTTGGTTCGGTTTGGTTCGGTTTAAACCCAAACCAAACCAAACCGTTCGGGTTGAGTAAAACATGAACCAATTGGGTTACATAAAGAGCACGGTTTGGTTTGGTTCGATTTAACTTCGGTTTGGTTGGTTCGGTTCGGTTCGGTTTGGGTTTTTTGCCCACCCCTAATTTTAATCAAAGCAATTTATTTGGTAATGATGACACTTCTCAGTTCTCATATAATCATTTCATGTAAATAATCAAGTTTCATTAAATGGAGGAAACATATGTACAGGGACATGCAATAGTGTACCTACAACATCAGTTCCTCGCAGCTGAACATTAGTTCATTTTCGAATCTTTGCAAGACAAATCTTTCCTCCGAGGTGATAAGGTTGGTAACAATGCACTTCCTATCCGAAAAGGGTTTTCGACCAGCTCTTCCAGCTCGGTGAAGATAATCTGTAGCTGTTTGTGGGAGATCAAAGTTGAAGATGTGAGTTGTTTCTGGTAGATCAATCCCTCTTGCTGCAATATCAGTAGAAACAAGAAGAAACCCTCCTCCTTGCCGGATCTCCTGTGGGATGTCAAGAAAGGGTTAGTAACAAAGAGTAAAGCATCAGAGGAAAACAGAACCACTTACTGTTAATGACGCTGCTCGTGAGTTGAAGTTCATGTCTTCCTCTAGTAGGAGGATCTCCAGAGAGCCATCATATGAAGTTTTGAGGAATTCTATAAGTAGAGTTGTGGAAGGATCGTTTCCAGCCTTTTTGGACTTCTCAGACTGAAAACAAGAAACAGGAAAGAGTTTCACATGGTTAGATTAGGTGAACTCAGAAGGGAAATAGGGCTTTTCGAAACCTGCTCTCCGACAAAAATAATAGCTGATTCAGGTGCATCAGACTCTAATAAGGCAAGCAGTATCTGATGCTTGTTTTTCTTCCCACACACCTGTTACAATACAGATCAGATGTAACTAACAGCTGCATAGTTAGACAAAAGAAGTCAGAACAAGTTAGATCTTACTACAAATTTGTGAAGAAGGCACAAAGGCATGGGCTTGATTGCGCTAACATGAATATGAACAACATCCCTCTGCAAGAATATGAAAAAAAGACAAGTGACTTGAAACTCAAGATTAAAATTCTAGTTTGCTAAACTGTTAGGTGTAGACTCAGGCGGGTAGTTGTGTTCATAAACCAAGAGTGGATCGCAGCATTGTGGGAATTAGATCATAAATTCAAAGTAAAGAGAATCATTGATAAGCAAACCTTTGTCCACTTTTGCTGTATACAGTCATGAACAAAATGTTTATGCTGGGGAATGGAAGCACTGGCGAAAACCGTCTGACGTTTATCGCATGAAGAAAAAGACGTCAGAAGCTTCCTCACAGAACCGACTTGTTTAGATGAGTAGAATAAGAAATCAACCTACCAAGTGACAGAAAATATTCTCAGCATGATGTTCAATGTGCAGAACAGCAACTGACTATCATTTGCTACGGAGAATAAGGTGAGAAATATGTGTGTGTTTTTACCTCATCAACAACAAGAACTTTCACCGAGTCAAGTCTAAGTATGTGTTTTTCAAGCATGTGGCATAAACTCGCTACCGTAGCGACCACAATTGCCGGTGGCTCAGCCTGAAAAAAAAAGAGTTAAAACTTGCTGAGCTAACTCACAAGAAAAAAAAGTGGCTGAGATGATTCAAAGAAGGCTTTTGAGTCCAAACCTTTAGCCAGCTTTTGTGCCGTCTTAGCATTCCTCCATCTAAGAGAGCCATAACTGTACACCCTTTCACTTCAACATCCGTTGACTTTGCAGCCAACATTCTAGCAACTTTTGTAACCTAAACCCAAAAGAGGTAACAAGTATGTTATATAAGAATCTTAAAAGTCCATAGGAAGATTCAAAAACTAATGCCTAATAGTCTTACTTGCATACCGAGCTCCCGTGTGGGAACAACAACCACAGCTTGCACAGAAGATCGTTGAGGATTAATAAGAGAGAGTATAAGTAACAGGTACGTCAATGTCTTTCCTGAACCTGTCTACATCACCAAAAAAACATACCAACATAAACTCGTGCCCTGATAATAACAAAACAGAGAGCAATGATGGATAAAAAGGAAGAGACTTGGGCATGGAGGATGCAATCACGTCCAGTGAACAGAGTAGGAAGAGCTTCTCTTTGAATATCCGTTGGAAACACAAACCCAATCTCCTCCATTCTAGCAAAACCCATTTCAAAAAGTTTCCAACTTTATTACTCATTCGAATCCAATTTTCACCGAGAAATTTTGAAAACAGAGCTTGCCTGTGTAAAATGTGTTCCGGGACAAAGCCTTGGCAGATGTTTCGTAGAGTCAAAGCGGTTGTTTCAGTGGGAACGTTGCTTTCGGTTTCGGAGCAAGCGTCGGCGACGGCTTGGAGGTTAGTAATCCGAGAAGTGGAGGAGGATTGGAGAGGAGGACAAGTAGTGGAGTGAAAGAGAGTAAGCTTTTGTGGTGGCGATAAGAGGGAAGGATGAAAGGGTGAGAATTTGGTGATGAGGGAGAAGTGAGGGGCAGAGAGAAGCTGCTGGGACGCCATTGATGAGAGCACCTCCGACGAAAGGAAGTAATCGGAGAAGATTAGGATAACGAAATGGGACCAAGTCTTCCGGCGCCGTTTTTGAATATCGGTGGGCCGCTTAATGGACGTAGAGTGCGAGGAATTACAAATGAGTTTTGGCCCAAAAAACAAATCATTTAAAATGTTGGTCCAGGCCCAAACTAATTTGGTTTCCGTTTACAAGTATATGAATCTTAAAATGTTTGTTTTGTACATAAAAATTGCGTATTAGACATACAAATACGAGTTTTTCTTTGTTGACAAAAAAAAAGAAAAAGACATACAAATACGATAGAATTCTGTATTTTTCTTTTAATATGTTATAGTCAGTGGCGGAGCCACCTTAGAGTCATGGTGGTCATCTGACCCATATCAAATCTACAAAATTTGGTTTTAGGCTTAATAAAGTAATAGTTGTTGTGGTCTATTGGTAAAAATCTTCTTTTATGACCCCCATGTCTTCAGTTCAACTCTCCCACTTATCATTTTAGCTATATATTGACCCACGTAAATTATAAACCTAGCTCCGCCACTGGTTATAGTATCATATTATACATATAAAATACAAAAACTTCTTCCTAAAATACACTTTAAATTTTTTTTCTCGAATTTTTAATAATTTGTTTATCTTAGATGCAGCTCTTAGCGAGTTTTTAAACATAGGATATGTTAGTTTTGTTAATAAATTTTTACTTATTGTGATGTTAAAAAATTAATGTTTAAATTTACTGAAATTTATTTTTGGTCACATTTTGCAATTTATTACACAACTTTGTTATGGACTTGTTTGCCAATTGTCTAATTGTGATTTTGAAATAGTTTACAAAATTTATTTGACATTCAACTGCAACACATGAATCCCAAGTTTTGAGGAAGGAGGAACATGATCAGGTTCAACGTTATAAACTATGTGCTCCACTTTTCTATGGTTTTAGATCAATCCAATTGGAAAAATAAGCCACCAACGAAAAGAATCTTGCAATGATTCCACCTCCACCGCCACCTATAAAATAAATTTAGTTTATATATGAATACAAAGTAACTGTGATGTTTTCAAATCTTGTCTTGAAAGTTGTTGGCTGCTACTGATATTAATGTGTTTTAATTTTTAAATATAGTTTGCCTGTCTGTTCATTACTTCTTTATTTCCATTTTCCTTTTATCTATGTTGAAATAATGTTCATGTTGGGAGTTTGGTTACTGTTTAGATTAATTGATCAGTGTTTTCTGTGTGAGCTTATATTATTTTGGGCCTCACCTATGTATTTGCATATATTTTTTGAATATACATTTGCCAAAGAAGGAAAAGAGTGGATATATGTGAACTGTCCTGAAAACTAATTAGAAGAAATGGGAATTCATGATCATATTATTTGCTCTAAATAGAAATAAAGGAATGAGAATGAATATTGGGAGAGAGAGATGAGCATGTGAGTGTGAGTGGCCGGACAGAAGGTGTGTGAGCTTGTGACAGTCTTTTTGGACTTCTTAGTTAGATCTGACCTTTTTTTTTATATATTCAGACAGTGTGGCAAACTCGTCTGTGATGTCCCAAAGATATTGATTGATTGGACAGAGATAGAGAGAGACACAGAACATTTGCTCATTCCACATGGGGCTTGTCTTTATACATTCCTCCATCAATCTTAGTTATAATCACCCAACAAGATTTCACAAGTTGAATTTTGATTTAATCCTTAAAAATATTTTACAAATGGAGATAAGTCAGTGAATATCTCTAAAATGACATGAAAGAATTACACATTAAAACAAGAACAAACTTGGAACAAATCTCCAAGACCTTCCTTATGGAAGAATCCTTATTATTTGCTGATCTACAAATAAATAAAGCTTATGCATCTATATATAATTATATGAATCAATCACACAAAAACCATGAATAATGCAGAATATTTGTTAAAAATTAATCAAGTGTAGATAGATGTTGCATCTCTGTAGGTTCTTTTTGGGATAGAAGCATGAACATTATTAGTGTTCATGCTGCTCTTGTTGTTGTTGTGAGTTGTGAGAGTACACCTTGAGTTGTCTTGATACTGTTGTCTGTTTTGATGAAGAGGGTTGTGTTGCTTGGTGTTGAAGGAACTAACCCTACCTTGCTTCGGATGATGAGGTCTTCTTCTGGACTGAGAAGATTTAGGGATGAACACACCAGTTCCTTTGCTTGGTTCTTTATGAAACATATATGGATCCGTTTGGTAGCTTCCTCTGAACATACCCTGTTTCCACAAAGATTCAAGAAACAAACAGTTAGATAGAGGTATGTTTTGAGAGAGAGATTATGTGTGTGGACAGAGAAACAAACCTGGAACGCAAGAGAGGAGGTAGAGAGAGAGACATGGTTTAACTGTTCATCTTCATCCATAATGAGAAGAGAGATCTGTTTGCTTATGTCTGCAAAGAAGACATCATCATCAAGCTCTAACTCCATAGCCATATATGTCTTAGTTTTCCTAAGACTGTCAGTCTTGTATTTTTTCTTTGCTTGGAGTGGAGTTTGAGGGAATGTTGAAAGAGTCAAATATATAGGCAAGAAAATATTGGCCCTTTGAGAGAGGAAGAGAGATGGAAGAGCATGTGGGTGGGAGAGTGGGGTCAGAGAAAAAAAGAAAAGAAAAAGATTTGAACAATGTAACTCTAATCTGGCCAAGTCCCACACAAATAGGACACACTCAACATGAAGGACAGAAGGAGGTTGTGCATTGATGTTATCCAGTTGTTAAATGTTGAAAAGACAAACCAAAGTTCACAAACAACCCATATCCACTCTGTTTTTATTACATACATATATATCATATTTGACCAAAAACTTCTATAGCTTTACTAAATTACAATCAAGATAACTGAACTGAACCAACAAGTGTATAGATGCCCTTGGTTTTCAATTTTTCATTATTAATCATGATATTAACAAAAACAAAAAGGAACAAAAGAACTATCTTTGATAGAGTCTAAGGAAATCTTTGTTATGGGTCTTATGGCTATGAGATCCTAAAACAGCCACATCTTAAGACAGCTTGTGGTGGGCAATTGAGGAAATGGACAACACACAATTTGGATTTTGTAGAGATAGAGAATCTCTATATATGATATGGTTTGAGGATAGTGTTTTGAGTGAAGTAGGGTCACACGCCGATCCTACTTAATGAATAATGATAGTTCGTATAAACGATTTCCCAAGGAAAGCTTGATGGTCTATATGGTATACGTACACAATTATCTATTTTTATCACTCACTTTCCAAGTAATCATGGAGTTCATATCATATCAAAAATAATTGTTATCCTACCACAATTGATAATCATTCAGTAAGGCAAATCCAACATGGGCCTGGACATGTGAACATCAATTCAAAAAGAATATAAAACATACGCATCATTTGCTTGGCATCTGAATCAAATCCCTATATGCGTTACCTGCTTCAATGCACCGACATCATTTGTCCCGTATCAGAGTTCCCCTTTTCCTACATCTTTAGAAGTGGTTAAGATTAGCTCCTTCTGCTGTGGAGCAACTCTTGCAAAAGCCTGAAGAGACAAATGGTTTAACGGTAAGACCCTATCTATATATAGCTACTAAGAAATAATAAACCAAGTGATAAAGATTATAAGGTGTGTTTACCTAGACAAACGGAATGACTCGCAAAATAGCAGATGTAGCCTGTAGCATTTCAATGCTGTCACCTCCAATGCATAAATCATGAGTCTCTGCAAGGGTTTCGATCTCTTTTTCACTGAACACAAAAATCAGGTATGATCTCAGTTATGCAAGAGAACGACACTGAAAGAAATCAACCAAGTCTCGGATGTTTCTTTTTACTTGAGCAATCATCGTAGCAGAGCAAAACACACAAAAAAGGGCAGCACTAGACTACTGTTACAACATATACTGCTGGTTTCATGTGACTATGTTAGATTGTACAAGATGAGAATACGAATAGCTTTACTTCTACAGAATCTGTCATTTAAATTTGACTGCACCTGTGGTATAATCTCCTTCTCATCAGGTGACACCCACTTGTATTTTTCACCAGGCCTTGATTGACCGGGAACTAAAACTGGATTTGACACAATATGCACTTGGCTTGAAACATGAGAAGCTGTCAATGCTTGACAACCTGGAAACATGAAAGTAGGATAAGACATCCGCTGTATCTAATTACTAACGAACAAGCACCCTAAAAAAAGAGATGGTGACTGAAAAAAAAAACAATTATATACTCTATACTCGGTTATATTTTCTACATTTAATACTGAGATAGCTGCTTTGCAGACAATCTGTGCAGGGTGGAAAAGGAACTGAATGAACAAATGGGAGTAATCGTCTAAAATATGAGTGTGTGTGCATTACAAGATACACAGTACAGATTACCAAATCATGGGATGAATTCTTCTACTCCAAGAGAACGGTGGCTGAATCTGATTTAATGGGGGCAGTTGAAGACCTGTGATGCATGATTAAGTCATTATGGACCAACGTTGATACCAGACTATCAATTACAATTCAAACATATGAAGAAAGTAAAGCTGCATAAAGCAATGTCGCAAACCCAGCAAAAGTAAGGTCACTCTCGACAGCATCTCTGTCCATCTCTCTAGATTCTCTAGCCTGATTATCATTGTAACACATGTAAGGTAAAACTTGAAAGCATGTGAGCAGAGCTTGCAATTCCAGAACAAAACGATACCGGCTGTTCATAGAACAAATCAATTGGCATGACAAATACATAAGCACAGATAAAAAACCTTTAAACTTAAGGAAGCCAGACTTCTGGCATGAATTAGGTTGTACATTAACGATTAACATACACATCAATAGGTCTGGAAATGTAAACATATGCAATCATTTGCTTGGCATCTGAATCAAATCTCTATATGCGTTACCTGCTTCAGTGCACCGACATCAATTGTTAGTAAGCCACTCAAAAATCTTTGAAGGTAATGAGATGTATTCTTCTAAGTTGTAAATTACAACCAAATATGCTTTATAACCTAATGAGTAGTTACATATCCCCATCCCATTTAACCTATTCACCCTATCAAACTACAAGGGCGAGATCATGTTGTTTACCAAAAAGCTTTTATATCTGAATCGCCACTGTTTGATCTTGAATAACCTTCATGCTTAAGTAACAACGCAAAACGAAGCTCATTCCACAAATCAGGAACTCTGAAAAGAAGCTCATTCCACCAATGGCTGTAGTCTCGCTTGTTGACTGGTGCAGGACCAGCCGAACCCACCCAGGTAGTAAGTGATGGGTGGCCATTGTTTCTTTCAGCACCCCTAGCCGTTATGTTCAACAGTTTTAGTTTAACCATCGTTGAGCTTTTCGAGTAGCAAAGAGACTGACAAGACATCTTGAAGGAGTTTGTATGTTCCCATGTCTCTGATGGAACAAGAGAGGCTCCAAAATCAGGAAGCATCTCCATATGATATGTTCCTCTGCTTCTCCAATCTCATCCCATGAATTGAAAGAATACTGGAGACTTAAGACTGATCGAAGATTCATGTGTCTTAGTTATGTGCAACAAACCTGAAATGCACGGGAGCAAAAGCGCGTAAGAAGACTTGTGTTTTGTTTGAATCAACCTCTTTTTGTATCCAAACTCAACAACATGAACATTTCTATATAAGCGGGAAGGTCCTGAGACTCTGTAACAGCAAACCCTCTATTGTATCCAAGTCTAGCCTTCTCTACATGTGTAGCACGTGACTGCTCTCTTACTCCGTTTCAGTTGTATAATAGATAATATTCGGAAACAAACCGGAGGAGGAAAGAGTATTCAGAAAAACACTCTAAAATGGCCAAACATCTTCCCAATGCATTAGCGTGATGAAAGTGTTCTGATTGGTGATCCGCATAATCATAGACAACTGTGCATTGATTCAACTAATCACCGCGTTTCTGCAGAATCATTATCTATGTTTCCTGGTCCTCGTCTCTACATCGTCATCACATCCGGTATATTCTCTTTCAGTCTCATTATGCCAATAGATTCTTCATCTTCACTTTCTTTTCCTTCAATAGAACAATGAAGGAGCTCCAAAAGTTGTACACCACAGCCTTTCACCTTCCAGGTTGTACCATGGACTATGAACACAAAAGAAAGCTCGCTGGAAGTGGTTTCTTCGGTTTCAGGGCAATCCTGGTTTAGAGAGAAAGAATCTTCAAATATATAAATATGGTTTCCATATCCGGCTAGATCAGCCACATGGAGCTGATCTGATACATATTGCAGAGTGAGACCATTCTGTTGACCCCTGACGCAGCAAGACACACCCTTCATTGAAGTCCTAGCCATTTCAGTACTGTTACCCAAGGAATATATATTGCCTTTTGACAGCAAAACGGAAGCTTTGAATCTGAAGGATGAAGGAAGAGGTGTTGGAGTCAAACTGATAGTTAGGGAACCTGAAGTAGCTCGGTGAGTGAAGTGTGCAGACACTTCTTTACCGGGTAAGAATGCATATTTGCAAGCTGATATCTGGATGAGCTTTCTCGCTTTCTGATTCAGGTTGTAGCAGTAAGCAAAGTCCAGGCAAATATTTGGGTTTTGAAAAGAAGAGTCTATTCTCTGCAAGGATTGACAACCTCGTGCATCTAGAGATAGAAGGGAACCTGGAAGCGGTGGAAGTGCTACGAGCTGGCTGCATCCTTTGACGTCAAGCTTACTTAGTCTGGACAGACATACAATGCAATCTGGAATAGTCTCGAAACATTTACCGGTGATACGTAATGATATTGGAGATGTAAAAGCCTTATCGGGTAGACATATCGGCAAAATGTAGTGAAGATTGAAGTCTGATCGTAATGTCCAACTGCGCTTCAAGTCAGGCCCCCACTCGATTATTGCTTCAAATAATTCACGACGATAGTGATCACCATCATCATGCTCACTAAAACCATATATACGAAGACCAAGAAACTCGAGATTCTGCAACTTAGAAATGTTTGGGGATATACTTTTCAGCTTCTTGCATCCATACATAAATAGTTTACGCAGGCAAAATAGATTCTCAATCCTCGGAGGAATCTCCTCTATCCTTGTACGGTTCAACATCAACTCTACAATGCTGTCTGGAACATTTGGGAACTCCTTGAGGTTTCTACACCCCGACATATCCAATTTATAAAGACAAGACCAATTGCTCACTGAAGATGGCAATTCTTCTATCGCAGTACCGATTAGCTTGAGTTCTTTCAAACTCGAGCAACCATTGAGTTTTTCCAAACTAAAACAACAGCAACAACTGAGGTTTAATTCCTCGAGATTGAACAACCTACCGATAGAAGAGGGGAGCTCCTTCAAAAGCAAGCAACCCTGAAGTATGCAGACTTTAAGCTTAGTGGCATTGCCAATAGAGCTTGTGAGCTCCAACAAACTTTTGCATCCAGTGAGATCTAATTTCTCGAGACTGGTTGCTTTTGAGAGATCTGGAATCCTTTTTAGATATTCAGATCCACTCAGATCCAACAGCTTGAGGCATTGGAGAGGCTATACAACAGAAAAAAGAGAGAGATAAGTTTTAGAGAAATGACTAATCGGGCTTTACACTCAATTCAATACAAAAAAAATGCTGAATACTCTTACTTTGATTCCCTCCCAAAGATTCTCAAAAATGCTATCTTGCATGATTAGTTCGACAAGAAACTTGCCAGAGAACTTGGAAGGCCAAAATCTCAATGGACAGCCGTTCCAATGAATCAATCTGAGTTTGTCAGGAAGACTGTTGAGGCCTTCGGGTATGCATAAGCCATTCCTTGAGATGACTTCTAGAAACTGGAGATTATTCATCCCCTTGAAAGCGCTTTCACTTATATGGATTTCCTCTCCCCATGAAGTATCCAACAGTATGCCTAGAACCTTTTCAGTACCCTAAGAATAGATTATTCAAAAAGAACTTATAAATCTCAACTTAAAACCCCCAAGGAAACAGAAGAGTGCTGATAAATAAGAAACTTACAGTATTTTCATAAAGTACTTCAGAAATTTCCGTGGTATCCCACAAGAACTGTCGCTTTCCAGGCTCCTCCGAAGACGGTTTCTTGACAATGTCTCTACCCATTTGTTTCAGTAAACTATGCATCCTTATGGATCCGCTGTAATCTATAGATATAAGAGATTTATCAGCTAAGACTTGAAGTCCATGGTTGACCTCCAAACCGCTTTTTTCAAGACAACTCTTAACACTATCAACCTTGCAACTGGAAGAAGAAAAGAAACATGCAATGTGCAGGAAGAGAGCTTTATCTTTATCATTTAAGGCGTCGTAGCTAAATCTTAAAGTTGATTCTATTTCTCTGTCAAGGCTAAACGTGAGCCTTGGTAGTGCGTCTATCCACTCCTCCCTGGACATTCCTCGCAGATACGATCCCATGACTCTCAGGGCTAGAGGAAGATCACCAGCAAGTCCAGTAACTACCCAAGCAAGATTTTCAAAACCATTATCTGGAGAATTTTGACCGAAAGCAAATTGGCAGAAGATCTGAAGAGACTCATTTTTAACTGGAAATTTCATCTTGTAGATATGATCGATGCCCAATCTGAGTTTCTTGAGAAGTTTTCTATCTTCGGTTGTGATGATAAGCATACTTCCAGGACCAAACCATTCACGTTTGTTTGCCATTTCCTCTAGTTGCCACCAGCTATCCACTTCATCAAGAACAACCAACACCTTTTTGTCACTCAGCATTTGTTGAGCCACTCCTAAGTGACGAACCTCAATATCCATTTGATTGAATATTTGAGACAACAAGTTTTTCTGCAAGCGCAACTTCAACTGATGGTCGTTACCACAAGGCTTCTCATAATTACCTCTGATGTTCTCCAAAAACGTGCTGAATGGAAAACCAGGAGAGAGTTGGTTGTATAAAACTCTGGCGGTGGTCGTCTTACCAATCCCGGGAGGACCCAAAATCCCAATCACCTTAACTTCTTCTGATTGTAGAATCAACTTCGATTTTATCTCCCTGACACGAGCTCCTATGCCAACAAAGTCATCAAAATCTTTGGATGCTGTGAAACCCAACACAGCCATGACATCTGAGGCTACTTTGTCAATCATTTCAGCTTCATTGCCACTAACAAAAACAGAGGCTATTCATTAAAACAGTCATCATGAAAAGTAGCTACACATAATATGCAAGTGGAAAGTAAAAGTGAACGAACCAGGTGCTAGAGTGATAACCAGCTATACCCGCAACATCCTTCAAAGCTTGCCTCCATGCCTGCTTCACCTCTTCTGTTTTTCCCACACAGTTTTCATCAAAGGCCTTTCCGAAATCTCCGGTCTGCTTCCTAACGTCAGATGGATCCACTTCGTAGAAAATGGTCATCACTGTTTGTTGATCCTCTTCCCTGCACTTCATGATCTCCACCAACTCATCCAGACACCAGCTTGAGGAGGCATAGATAAGGGAGAGCAAGACGATGGCTACCCTTGATTGTCTGATCGCTGCTACAAGCACTGGACTAACAGATTCGCCTCGCTTTATCTCGTTATCAACAAAAGGTATGATTCCCTTGCTTTTGAGCTCTTTCAGAACGTGACTAAGAAAGCCTTTGCGCACGTCTTCTCCACGGAAGCTCAAGAAGACGTGATACATCCAACTACGAGACACAGATGAAGAAGAAGCCATAGATAACAACAAGAAGAAAATTATCACAAAGCTTTCAGATCGGAAGAAGAAATACCATAAGAAAAGAGTAAAGAGGCGTAAATGTATAAGGATACAGCCAAGCCAAGTCAAGAAATGCATTTTTTTATATAAATTATTTGTATTAGGTGCATAGTGGAACTTCAATTTAACTTTCATAAATAAATCAGAGAAACCGTACTACACTTGAGGTAAGACTGAGTGAATAATTAGAAAACGGGTACTGGTGGTGGATGGTTACAGATAGAACAGAGATCATGAAAACAAAAGAAGTAAGTAAGGACAAGGTTTCTTCCTTGCACAATTCATAGGTTCTGTCATCATCATCATATGATCTACTTTTTCTCCTCCCATCCCTCGATATTGTTATTGTCCCATCTCGCTTCTTCTTGACCATCATCTACAAGATCAGAGAAGTAAGAAAGAATCAAAGTTATAAGTTAGAGCTTCTAAACAGACATGATGGGTTACATATAAACGCAGTGACTGATTAAGAACACAACATGGAAACAAACTGAATGGATAAAGTGTATTCAGAAGATAAAAAAAAAAGAAAAACACTAAAATGGATAATCATCTTCTCGTATTCTCTCTCACACTGATCAGCGTGAAAGTGTTGTGATTGGTGATCCGCAGAAAAGATCAATACTTTTCTTTTGCAACAGTGCCACTTCTCAAGAAACTAAGACCTCGACAAGCATCAACTAACTATCTACCCCATTCACTTGAATCATACCAAAGACAGAAGACTTTGAGCATAATGAAATTGGTCTGGGGGCAATGATAACTTCCACAATCAAGAACATCAACTAACAACCATCAGTCCTTCACAGCCTAAATCTATCTCTGATTACACAAACGCAAACGAAAGAATCGAGCTTTGAAAGAGAGAGAGTACAGCAGACCTTGTTGTTGTTGTTGGTGAGAAGCTTGAGATTGAAGAGAACGTTCGTATTGTTCAGCCTTTTCAAGAAAAGGCTTGTATCCAAGCTCAAGTGACATGTACCCAAAGGCTAGTGATCCTAATACAACCACAGATGCTCGAATCGCGTTGTCCATCGCCGTTCTCTTCATCCTCCTTTCCCCTCTCTCTCTAAAATTGTTCTGTTTCCCTAAAATAAAAACAAATAAGTAAGACCCACCAACTCGAACAGAAGGTTTCGCTTCCTGTGTGTTCTCGTCCCTTTTGTAGACTCAACGAGAATTTGATTGAATTATCTCATTCAGACATTCACCTTCTCATTCAGACATTCACCTTCTTTTTCTTCAAAAGTGCTCAGAAGGCAACAGTTCAATGAGTTCCACATTGGAGGCCGACGCTGAGAGTGTTCTGAGACTCGTGACGCCATCCCTCGACCTCAAACGACACAAAGGCCAAGCTGGTTTGAAACTCTCCCCTCCATCTCTTTTATTATTTATGATCGGTTTTGACTCAAAATTTGAATTACAAAGTTTGAGTCTTTTTCTTATGTTAAAAAATCTCCTGTTTTGTAAATTGATCTTTGTGTTTAGGGAAGATAGCTGTGATCGGGGGCTGTCGTGAATACACTGGAGCTCCTTACTTCGCCGCCATTTCTGCTCTCAAAATCGTCTCTATTTTCGTTTCGTTTCGTTTTCTATTTCTATCACAGATTCTTTAGACTCATCTTTGGTCTTGTCCGTTTATAGGGTGCTGATCTATCTCATGTCTTCTGCACGAAAGACGCAGCACCTGTTATAAAGAGTTATAGTCCTGAGCTTATAGTTCACCCTCTTCTTGAGGAATCTTACACCGTCAGGTGAATATTCCAGTCCACACATTTGTTTGCTACTTCTACTATGTGAATTTTCGTAATTTGTTTATGATGTAGTAACTTCAGTGAGGAAGAGAGAAGAAAACTCCAGGAGAAAGTGGTTGGAGAAGTTGATAAATGGATAGAAAGATTTGATTGTCTTGTCATTGGCCCTGGTCTGGGAAGGGATCCGTTTCTCCTGGTACACACATTCCTCTCAATCACATTATGTAATTTGATTTTTTACAATGCTTTACTGGTTGACTTAACGACTCTATTCTTTTGCAGGAATGTGTGAGTAAAATTATGCTTCTTGCCAGAAAGTTCAATCTTCCTTTTGTTGTAGATGGGGTAAGCAGTTACATATACACTGAAGATTGGATCAATCTGCTTTCTTTCTTCCTTTCTCAAATCATTTTATATGTTTGGTCTCTTCCTTGTTCAATATGACAGGACGGGCTGTTTCTTGTAACGAATTCCATTGATCTTGTCAACAGCTATCCGCTTGCTGTCTTGACTCCGAATGTGAACGAGTATAAGCGTCTTGTTCTGAAAGTGCTGAACTGCGAAGTGGATGAAGAGAATCCCGAAGATCAACTGCGTTCTTTGGCCAAAGTGTAAGTACACAACTCTCTTTAAGAGTATCCACACAGACCTAGGCTGACCTGACGACTTTCAGCACTGAATCTCATGTAATGATATTAGACGCGTGTGTCATTCAGGCTTGGTGGCGTGACGATTCTGAAGAAAGGGAGATCTGATCTTATTAGCAATGGGGAGATAGGTGAGTAACTTCTCCTCTTATCTTTTTTTCTTTCGGTTAGAAACTGTTGAGAATGTCAAGTGCGAGTATGTCTATTTCTTGCAGTAAAATCAGTGAGCATATATGGTTCTCCAAGGCGCTGTGGTGGACAAGGTGACATTCTCTCTGGGAGGTGAGTTTCACTATTCTTTGATCTAATATCTTTAGGTTGCCCTGGTTAATATTCTAAACTTGTGTATCCACTGATAGTCATGTATATTGTTTTCATCTAGTGTCGCAGTGTTTCTGTCATGGGCGCAACAGCTTATATCAGGTCATGAAAGGTTGTTACATATCTCCTTTTATCACTTCATCTCAATCATTTTCTAGCTCAATCGTTGATTGAGAAACACTGAAAATTTCAGTCTCTCGGAGAATCCAGCCATCTTGGGATGCATAGCTGCATCTGGACTGCTGAGAAAGGCTGCATCTCTGGCTTTTACAAAACATAAGAGATCAACTCTCACAAGCGACATTATTGCATGTTTAGGGGAGAGGTATGAAATTTGTTTATTACTGAAGCTGCGGCCATCAGAGAATCCACAAAAGTAACTGTTGCGTTATTAATACGCTTGTTTTTTAATACAGTTTGGAGGGTATCTGCCCTGCATCTTAACCTGCAGAACACATGCACTAGAGTTGGTCTTGCCTCTACTACATCTTTTTGTCTGTTCTCTTTTGTATCAGTACTGTTCTTCTCAATGACTGTTGTGATTATCAAATAAAGATTACTGCTCAATAATAATGAACCATTCTATGCCAACCTCAATACTACTTCATTCATATCCATGTTTGAGAGCGTAGACAAACTGAGAATTGCAAGATTTACGGGAGAAACAGGAAATGCAAACATCAAGAGAAGGTAGATTTATTGGGACGAAGACACTAAAAACACCAGAAGAGACAGACAAGGGCTGTACAATGAAACAGAAGACAAAAGAGGGATACAACACTAAACGCTTCATCACCAACCATTGATAGCTTTAAAGAAACTCATGGGACAGCTTGTTTTTTCTACATCATTATTTCTTTTTGCTGTTAAGAGTTTTCATTCTCAATCTGCAAGAACTGTTGCTCCTTCCACCTGTGTTCCACCCACCATTGTTTGTGTTAT
Organism: Raphanus sativus; assembly: GCF_000801105.2. NCBI lineage: Eukaryota > Viridiplantae > Streptophyta > Magnoliopsida > Brassicales > Brassicaceae > Raphanus > Raphanus sativus. The sequence continues at coordinate 18,841,126 of NC_079512.1, read as the reverse complement.
GAGACTTCTTAAAATGTTGCTGAGAAAAATAAAACTAAAGATATGATTTGTTCTTGAAAAAATCAATCAAAATTACCTTGAAGGTGGCTCCCCAAATTTCTTCCTCTTTAGCAGGAATGGCAGTGATCTTATTCTTAGGGTTCTCAAAGCTCCTAAGCCCACCTAACGCAGTTGAGTAAAAGCATCCTGCAAAGCAAGCACATACAACCATTTTAATCGCTCCCAATATAGCTTTGCAGTGTCCTGAAAGACTTGAACTTAAAGCAAAACCAAAACCAACCTTGAGGGAAAGAAGCAAGAGATTTTCCACAAGCCCCTTTTAGCAACTCAAGATCATCAGCAAATGCCACATATCCATCAGCTGTTATCCCCCAATACAATGGAACCTTTCCAACTTGGTCCTGCAGCAAGTTAAAACCGAGTTTTACCACCAAATTCAGTCTACCTCACAGTGAAAAAAGGGGTTAAAGTGAACTTACAGAGGCTACAAACAGAGTGGAGGTTGATTTATCAAAGACCACAAAGGCGAAATCGCCACTTAGGTGTGACACAACGTGGTTAGCCGGGTAAGGAGCTCTGTCACGGAGAGTCTTGTAAGCCTCGATGACCAAGAGAACCTCGTTTGCATTTTTTGCAAGCCCATATTGCTGCTTCAAGCTTCCTAGGTTGTCAAGGGAGCCTTGGAACAAACAGAATATCTCATCCTTAGCCCCAAATGACCTGTACCATTTCCAAAAACATCTTAAGACAAGCTTAAGCCTATATATATATATATATATATTCAAAAAGTTCAAATTAACTCAAACTTGAGATCTCTAGAGGAGCAAAATTAAGGTTCTAGACTTTAAACCTATATGATGACAGTATTTAATAAAAGTTTTAAATGGAGAATAGTCACAAAGAATTATGGATGTATTGGTATTGAATGATATGGGTAAGTGCTAAAGATAGAAAGTGAGGCATAATAATTCATAAGGCTATATAATGCTTGTGGGGTTTATCGCCTTATAGGGTTTGGTGGACCAATTAAAGTTGCTTTTGTACCATACCATTTCATGACTCATAATTCATATCTAAGTACATACTGTGCTTATAATTTTTAACAATATAGAGATTTGTGTATGAATTTTTGAGATATAACTTTTTAACCACATCGTGTATAATTGGTCATCTCATTTATAAACTTATTTTATGGATAGTAAATAGTGACTGTACCATATCATCCTTATTTTCTAAGAAAAGAAAAACTCATATAATTATTATGACCATATTGATTGTGATCTTATGCGCATGTCTCTGTCTATGAATAAGGACCAAGTTTTGTCTAGTTTCAGTTTTGTGGTCAATGACTTCCAAATAGAAATCCAAGTCCTGATGACATGAACAACTCAGTTATGAGTCATGAGAGGCTTGTGAATCATCTTTGGTGATTAACACAGCTTCTGAGACGTGTTCTTGTGTGCCACCGACAAATTCAAGTACTAATTTTTATTTATTAAGGTATCTAATTTTTTTAGATCTCTCAATCTTATATTTTTAAGTCATGAAAATAACATGTAAATACGTTACTTGATTTAATTCTGTGATGCCTACATAAAGATTGAAAGAACTAACAATTAGAATCTTTACTCTGGATAAATATTCAGATATTTTTAAAGTTTAGTTCTCCTATATCTATATGAATCATATCCATATAACTAGGATCTATAAATTTTAGAAGTTAGCTATGCTGTGTATGCATATGATCAAAATAATATATTAGATGCAATATTTGGACTTTCACTATTGTTTGGGACCACGCACACCACACCACACCACAAACACATCACCCTAAGTTCCGTGGGGGTGAGCAGGAGAATAACCCTATTATGTCGATCAGAATCTAGACTTTTATACAAAACTAAATTATCTACACCATTAAATATAGTCATTGATTTTTACTTATCTTCTCTTCAGTGTGATTTTAGATAAGAAAATATGACGAAATAGGGTTCAATTGGTCGATACATGCAACTTGACCCTACGTTGTTGTCTTTTTATATTATTGTCTTTTTATAGTGATTTAAAAAAAATTAATATAACTAATTTTAAACTCAATGAAATTAAAACGCTCGACGATGATTTCACTGGAATCATCGTGAAACTCAGTCCAACGAAAAAAAATAATATAAGGATATCGCCGGCGACTCACCTTGGCCGGAGAGGACTCTCTTTGTGGTGGGTATACGCAAGCTGCACATAGTCGCCGACTTGTACGGACACAGCGGATGGGTTTTTCTCGACGAACTTGTTAACTAGAGCCGACCCGGTTGTCTTTGGAGAAGGAGTCCGACTGCCGGCCGCAACCAGCTCTTCCGGTAGCGATACTATGGCTCCGCTGAAAATTCCCAACATCTTCTACCTCCACCGATGATAATAACGTAACTACTTGCTGAATCTTTGAGTTCTCTCTCTGTTTGAGATAATATGGGACAATGGACATGGAGGTTGAGACAAAGGTGTTTATTTAATATAGGAGGCTGACGAATGATGTGGTGGGCATTTTCGTCATTTCAATTTTTTCTGAATCTTTTTAATTGATTCTTTGTTTTTAAGTATAACACTGAAATTAACGTATTGACGTGTATACGTATGGAAAATTGGAAATGACGCACAAATACGCTAGTCCAACCGGAAGAGATGGAATCATACTCGAGCGTTAGATTCTAGTTTTTGTCGGGACCTATGTTGCCTTTGTGGTCTCTTGTCTTATCCATCTCCTTTTCATATACGTAGTTATTGAAAATTTACTCCAATTATATAACCCTTTTTATTTAATTATTGTGAATATCACTGTTTAGAATATCATCATGTTACAATTTTTTTTCTTTTCAGTTACTGTAAATCTGTTTGTGTTTATCTGAAATTTATTTATTTGAAACTAACTTTAATAAATTTAACTTTGTTTATTTTTTTGCATAAAATGTTAAGAAAAAATAGCATAGGATACGACCTTGTTTCCATTTTCAAGCTACCATACACTTTTCGTATAAAAGAAGAAGGTTACATAAGTTTGTCCAATAAAAAAAGGGATAACATCCACTTACAAGTTACAACTTTTTCTTCCATTCTCGTCGCCATATTTTCTTATATTTTTCAAACGTAGCGGTTGCGGTTGCGGTTGCGGGTGCTGGAGTTTGCGGTTGCGAATGATTACGGTTTTAAGCGTTGTTTAGCGTTTTGTATGATTGGCATAACGTCTGAAAATTGTTTCGTTTGCGGGATATATGTGACTAGTTGACTATGAGATATTACAGCGGTTTAATAATAAATTATCAATATAAACATATTATAGCATTATAAAAATATAAAAACATACTATTATGATAAAATATATTAATTTTTAATGTAATATGATAAATAATAATATTATGTTTATTTACTTTTTTCTAATTTGAAAATTATAATTTTAATGATTGTTTTGAAGATTTATATTAAAACTTTTAAAAGAATATTTTGTTTTTTTCATTTATATATGTGTATATCTTTATATATGTATATATATTAACTTTTTAAAAATTCTAATGAAAAGCTAGTTTAAAGTTTTTATAAAACAAATTATGATATTGTTAGTGAATTTAAGTAACATATAAAATGTGTATATATTTTTTATAATATTTCTATTTTAATTTTTAATTTAAATTTTTGAAAAAATTCAAAAATTCTAATTTTGTCCAACTGCAACCGCAAACGCTACCTAAAACCAGTTTTTGGTTTTAAGAGGTTATGACCGGTTTGAAACAATTTATAGCGGTTTGCATGATTGTTTTGAAACACTGTCAACCGTTATCAACCGCAAAAGCTGCGTTTGCGGGTGATAGCGATGAAACCAGTCAAACCCTTAATAGGAAAACCAGCAAAAAATCGTAATGAATCTAAATATTATGAATGTAACCGGTAAAATGTAATCTGCATAAACAATATAATTACCCATTTTCCACAAAATATACTGTAATATACTTTTAGGACGAAATCTGACTATCTATATACAATCTTGTCGGGGAAAAGAAATATGCCAATTAATTAAATCAAGTTGTGTACCACCATATTTATCTTCTTTTTTATTCTAGCAATACGATTCCATTTAAACGAAATCACCAACCATCACCAGGAAATTTTAAACTGGTCTTGGTGTGATGCAAAACCTCATTTTGGTTTAAATCAGATCAGATAGTTTTATGAGCCAATAAATTAGGAGCGAGGTAGACTTTGTGATCTGAAAGCAACTTGAACCTAATTTAAATGGACATTTATCATCATCGAATTTTGAAATATCATTGAAACTAGTAAGCTTAAGATATGTCAGATAAAATTTAAACATCTTTAACAATTTAAATAAACACAGCTACGTGATCCATTTTATCTGTGTCTCACTGTATAATTTCGTTTGAAATACGAAATATTCAGTTCTCCTGTTTTAATTAATTAATAAATTTCTAGACATTATTAAATTCATCAAAAAGATTTAAAACTTTGTGCTACATGATTCAATATTTTGGAGATTTGTAATAATAATTAATATTTCTTCCTGTTTTGATCAATAATTAAAACTTTCTTATATTTGTAGTTTTAATTTTTTGTTTTGAAAAAATGTATAAAAACATTATCAGAAAAGATTCTTTGTTGACAAAAGTAATATAAAATATAAAATATTTGGAATGTTAGAACAGTGGACGCCCATTGTTTTGTTTCGGAGACTGGCCCACTGCTTTAGTAATTTTTCCCGGTGGATGGGGAAAATGAAAAAAAAAAGAATAATAATCAATTTGACAATTCATGTGAGTGGTTTTGCGATTTTACTTGGATTTTGAATATGATATATTTGTTGTATCTACTAATTTAATGGTATATCGTTGATATTTGAGATTTGATTGAAGATAATGAATTTTTCTTTTTCAAACTTAAATTTTTTCTTTTTCAAACTTAAATTAAATATATTTTTTATTATCATTTTTTATCTTATAAGCTGTAAACTAATTGATAACATAATAAAATCTAGTTGGTTACTTTTTAATTACCATAATTATCCGTGTAAGGCAATGAAGATTCAATATTGGACACTTTTCAAACATTATATTGATTTCAGCCAACTGAAGAGGGAAAAAGTTCAAGAAAAAAGTATATGAATAATTTAGCAGGATGCTCAGTTTTCGGTGTTTTGAGTTTGGCTATCATGGTTTACCGCATCTATGGAGGTTGTACTAAGAGCACCATTAACGCAGTGGTTAGTGGTGGTGTTTATTATTTTTTAATTAAAAAAGCAGGAAAGAGAAAGAGAGAAAGAAGAAACAAAAAGGAAAAATGCTTGTTTAAGCGGTATGAAAGGTGGGTTGTTTCAACTATTTGCAGACTCCACCGATGTGTGGCGGTTCACGATTGGTTTCCTTTTTAATTTTTTTTTTTTTAATTCAGACAAAACAAAACTAAAAAAATAAAAATAAATAAGCAATTCAAGAGGGTGGCTGGGTTGATGATGCTCTAAGTTTCTTATTTTTTGTTGCTAAAGGGTTATAATAAGTTTCAAATTGATTGTTTTCTATATTCTTAAGAAACAATGAAATATTTTGCCAGTTAAAATTTGATTCCAAAAAAATAATGGTGAGTTGATTGATCCACAAAGTTCGCTGTAAAACAAAGCACAACCTTATGCATTAGATGTTGACTTATTCTTGGGTTCACCCCCTAGGGTGAACCTTTAGATTCACCAACCAATAGTCTTTAAGTATTTGATATTTGATATCTTTTAAAAAAAGAAACATAATTGAATTTTCAAATTAGATTAAAATAAAAAATATTAAATACATAAAAAAAATAGTTACAAAAAATAAATAAATTAATATTATTAAGCCTTCACTAAAATACTAAATTATATACCCTAAATCCTAAAACATATATCCTAAATCCTAAACCCAAAAATTTTATGGTTTACTGTTTTTATGATTTAGGTTTTAATATTTATGATTTAGGGTTTAAGATTTATCAAAATCATGAATTATCCAAGGGTTCGGGGTTTACCCAAGGGTTTAGGGTTTAGTGATTAGGATTTAGGGTTTAGTGTTTTATGATTTAGTTTTTAATATATGTGATTTAGGGTTTAGGATTTATAAAAAAGGTTTAGGATTTACCTAAGATTTTAGGGTTTAGGATTTAGGGTATAGGGTTTAATATTTTACTAAAAGCTTAATAATATTAATTTATTTATTTTTGTAACTATTACTATTTTTTATGTATTTATATTTTTTATTTTTAAAATACAATATAGTTTAGAAATTAAATTTTGTTTCCTTTTTTAAAAGATGTCAAATATCAAATACTCAAATACTATTGGTTGGTGATCCTTGAGATTCACCCTAGGGGGTGAACCTAAGAATAACTCTTAGATGTTTGCGCAAATAACATTGTTAACAGTAATTGTTTCCAAATTACGTAACCTGAACAATAATTAATCTCCAAGAAAGAAGAACTAAGCCTACAGTCGAATACAAATATGGGTGAGTTGCTGAAGATTTTTGACCATTGGTTAAGAAAATGAGACATTCAAAAAAGGAAAACCCATAGAACATAATAAAAGGTTTGGTGACAACAACCAAGAAATGTATAAAATAAATAATAGAAATATTTCTAGCCAAGCTACCAAAGACAACAATGTGGGCTGAAGAAATGTTAGAATAAATCGTTCTTCTTACGGAGAATGTATTCTTGATTCAGGCTTTACGCACACTTTTATGAACGCAAAGAAAATATCGATACTCAACCAAAAATTAGGTTAAGCAAAGCAATATACCCCGTGTAAGTTCAAACCGGAAAATGTGTTTTTCTTACATAGATTTGGTGACTATCACAGATAACTTGCATAACAAGCTGACCACACCATTAACCAGGCCATTTATATCATACGTAATTCCCATGCTTTTTGTAATGAAAACAACTCTACCGAAGACTACTATATCAACTAGAAACGAAGCAGACATCCTCCAATGAACTTTTTTTTTATATAAACTGAAACAGTTCGTTTCCTCTTTTCATTTAATGATTCGGTATACTAAACAAATTTCCTTATAGGTCAATGTTCTTGGGTAGAGCTGCACTATTTGACATTTTGAGTGGACAACTACTGTTTTATCTTGTTCAATGTCCACGAACGTGGATGATTAAATTAGTATCATACTTTATGTAAATAGTTTGTTTTTGACTTTTCTATCAGATTCAAGAAAACTTAAAATCATATTCACTAAATCAAGAAAGAACATTAATAATATAATAATTTAAAGCGAATGAGAAGCAAACGTTATCATCATTTTGTTTTATTGATGTTAACAATATACACAATAATGTTTTTTCTAAAGAAACTAAAAGCCCCACTAGTTGTGTTATTTTTTTTTCCATCTTAAATATTAATAAACAAAAAAGAGTTACAAAAATAGCCTATAAGCGGCCCAATTACAACCACTAAAACCGAAAGCCCACAAAAACAACAAAACTCTAAGCCCACCAAAAAAAAACTCGAGACCCAAGCCAACAACCGAACACTCAAACACGTCATCCCCACGTGTTGACATCCCAACAACGAAGAGACGCGTGGAGGCCGCTGAAGGAGTCACCATCTCGAAAGGGAAAAGCTCGCCGCCGGAGCCATAAACCGTCACTCCACCGGACACTCGAGTCACCAAACTCCGTCCCAAAGAGGTCAACGCTGATACAAACGGAACCACCGACACCGGAATCACCGGGACAATAACCCACGACCGCCGAAACCACCTCTAACAACTGTATTAGATGTATAGGTTTCAGGGTCAAACACCACAGGCCCGAACTTCAACGAGCTTGAATCGGCAACCACCGATATCTCCTCTGAATTCGGCCACCAATCACCATAACAGAACACCTCCCACGCAGCGCGATCACATCTGTGAGATCCAAGAGCCGGCGACCAATACCGACGACGAAACGATATGGCCCTAGAGTCATAAGCCGGCGGTAATCGGTGCATGGTCCACCGTTCCCCGGAAAACTTAAGGCGGCCCACCATCAAAAGAGAAGATGCATGGCCGATAAAGAAAAAAAAACAGAAAAAAAGATTAAATAACAACGATAGCCGGACCGGCGGCAGCTAGCCAAACCGCCGGCCGGAGACTGAAACTCGCCGGCGAAGTCTCTTAGAGAGAAGGCAGAGAAAACGAGCTAGAGAGAGAGTCTTAAACAGCCTTTTCTTTTTTAGTTGTGTTATTTTCTTATCTTCTCGCAAGATAATTATGAAATATAGAAAGAAATACCTGACCAATGGCAATCATGGACCTGGGAGTGGGAACTACAAAGATGAAAACAACTTTGATATCGTTTTCCACTATTTATCTTAATACAAATTTCAAAAATAATTTAAAAACAAGATAATTATCTCATATGAACATGATATATACAAGGTTGTTTCGGGGGCCACATTCGAATATCCAATATGATAGCTGTGTTTCTCTGGTGCTAAAAATCATATTTGCTAGTAACTCAACATGATAAATATTCACTTAAAAGAGAAATACACAATTAAATTAACCTTATAATCATGTGAGATATTACAGAAAATGCTACTTCATTTGAACTAAATTCTAAAATTCTCATTAATGGTATTTTGATCATTTACCAACCCTTTATACATCTTCTCTACTAAAAAAAAAGTACACGTTAAAATTAATCTTATGATTATTTTGTCTATGAAAAAAGTAGAATTAATATCAATCTTGCAATGATGCGGGATATTACAAAAATAACACCATTTAAACTAAATTCTAAAACTCTCATTAGTAGCATTTTGGTCATTTTCCAACCCTCTATGCATATACTGATACTCATATTGTCCACTTACATAGTGTACGTCTATATAATATACTCTAACAAAGAAATTTATATATTGGTACCGGTTTACATAATCTAATAAGAGACTAAATAACCAAACATCAGACGGAACTTTCCGGATTTAACACATTAAAAACCGGTTCCAAACCTGATCATGTACATTTATAACAAAATCATTTTCTATTCCTAAGATTATATACTATTCATCCAAACATCTATTACTATAAAGTATGGTGTATCTCTCCTGTTGTGACAGCTAGGATGCCACGTCAGAAATAGGGCCTTTGCGACGTCGACATGTGTCAGCTTAAATAAAACTCAGTGCTTCATTTATTTTGAGAATCAGATGGACTTGGCGACGGGATGGGCTTTCGTTGTAAAGCGTATATCTTCTTGGTTTTGGGCTAATAAATTTGGATGTTATAGGCAGCCCAATGGCCCGTTAACATGAACTCTAATTCTGGTGACGCGAGGAAATAATGTGCGTCTCTCTTCTTTGTTCAACGGCGACGCAGCGACGCCTGATCTTCTTCCAAATCTCTGAAACGGTTCGAGTTATAACTTTTTCGTGTTTAATCGTCCACGATGAGGACTTCAATGCGTGGAAGAAGATCTGCAATCATCTTCTCTGATATAAATAGGCCAGTATATCTCTTCTTGCAATCATTTTTTCTGATATCTCTTATACTGATTCACGGTTTAATAGCTAATTCGAGGGAGTTCTTCTCCGATTTGAAGTTCGGCAAGTGTTCCTCTGTTGTCGAGGCTGGCTGTTGCGGTTCTGGGAGGCCCGAAACGTCAAACACGGTGGCTATCTCATGGAAGTAGATTTGCTCTTCCTGGATTATAAGGTTCAACTTTGTTATGAACACACCGCGGCGTCTGGATTCATAGTTATCAAAATTACGCATTCAATATTATTTTATTACTTTGGGCTGTTTATTATATTTTTTTTGTTTTTTGATTGTTTTCAGGCAACACTCATGCCAGCCACCGTCAATATTCTATATATGCACTTTTTGGGAGATTTTGATGTCACTGTTTAATCAGAATTGTAGACTGTCAAGTTCTCTTCTATTGATACGGTTCAGTGATTCAACATGTTTGGATGAGTTAAACGAACAGTTTATCCCAATTCCTGATGTGAGTTTCTTTGTTCAAATTCATCAGTTCTTTCCTCCTTTTCTTAATCTTACCAATGAATAATTCTGGAAAAAAAAGAAAATTGATCGACTTTTGGATCCATTCGCAGTTAGATTTACCGAAACACTAATCTTAGGATTGAGGCGACTATAAAGAATCCTAGGAGTCGAATTTCGTCAGATGAAGTGTGCAGGCAGGCACGCAAATCTCTCTCTTTTTCAATCCTTGCTGTTTTTTCTGATCTGAAATCCTTGCTGTTAAATTTTGCTTGATTGTGGAGATTTTTTTTCGTGGATTTGAGTGCATGATCGTTTTGTGTGTGTGTGGATATTTTGGGAACTTCGGTGCTTCTTGGTTTGGTGTTGACGTCACAATATGAAGATGTGTGTATGCGTATGTGATGGAATTTGAGACATGTGGGTTTTCGTTTGAGGTCTCATGGAAGATACACAAGGGAATTCTAATGGAGTGGGAATTTCGTAGAGATGAAGGTCATTGGATCTTAAGACGATGTATAAGTCTCCCATTCCCAAGGATTCTGTTGATAAGAGCTTTAAGAGGAAACATAGGTCTGGGATTGATGATGATCGGTTGAAATATGACAAAGAAACAAGAAAGTTGGTAACTGAAACGGTTCTTGATAAGGTTTGACAGTTTGGAGGAATCGAAGGTGTGTTTGAATGTGAGAATGTGTGACTGGGTAATGGGCTTCGATATTCCAGTTGGATTGACAGGTAGTATGATTTACAGTCCTACACGCAAAAGAGGGATTTTGTTGGCTGGAGTAGATTTGAGAAATAGTGTGAAGTCAGAGAACTTCAAATCTTTTACATATTTGTTTTTTTTTTTTGGCAAATTTTTACATATTTGTTTCTGTTGCTGTAATTTCTTAAAATTTCCACCGTCTCAGACATTTTAAAGTGAATAAATTAGAAATTCCTGCTACTGCATTCTTATCCTTTCCCAACTTAACCAACATAACATATCTTTATATATATGATAAGTAAAATATGGTTTCATGACATCTGCATATGAACAACAATAAATTGATACTTATAAATTAAACTTAACGAGAATTAAATACACATAACATCATGACATCATGCTTGCGCAACTTAATTACTTCATAAATATGAAGAAAAAGTGTTTATGCTCAATTAGTGAACTTTAAATCTCTTTTTCTGTTTCGTTTCTTAAAAATACCACAACTTACTCTTTCTTGCTTTTCGTAATCTTCATCTCCATTTATTTATTTTATTTTTGGTAAAAGTCTCCATTTAAATAAAATAAATAAAATAAAAATAAATCTCCATTTATTTATTTCTTATCATTTATATATCTTTACTTTGTATTTTGTTTATCAATTTTCACTTTGTATATGCTCAGTATCTCTTATATGTTTTTAGTGGTTGCTCCATATTCTTATGTCTATAATAGTAAACAATGAAGTTTCATCATATATAACTTAAATTGTTAGGATTAGCATTTATCACTTACTAGGATTTATTTCTCTGTAATTTTAATACTTTTATTGATCAGCGATTTGGTTTGATTTGAGAAATAGCCACTTTAATCGGTCATCAATTTAAACAAAAACAATGTTCACCAATCTTATTTTTTTTTAATTCTGCAAAGATTTGATCAAAAAATCTTAATTTACTATTTTCTGCGCAAAAATATAGTTTCAAAATTATTATTTTTTGTTCCGACAAAGATTGCAAAACTTCAAATATAGTTAGATCAATAAATCTATTTTATCAACCAAAGAAAATACCTATATGTATTTCTGTTTTTAAAATTGGAGACGATAATTTAATTTAAATTTAAAACTATTTTGATTATATCTAAAGTTTAATTAACTTTTATTCGTGTAGCTTGCTTTCTTGAATATAATTTCCAGTTATGAAAATTCAATAATATGAGTACAAATAATTTTAGTTCGTTCATAATGAATGAAACAAAAAAAAATTTTATTTACCTACCATAATATAATTGTGTAACCGATTAATTGTATATTTAAGGTATATCTAAATGGATATGCAACCACAATTTAATTTAAAACTATAGAAGTCAACATGACCTCCATTAGTTCACTTTAATATATACTCAAATTTTTTAAAAAGGATAACATGAAAACCATCTGAAGCTACCACAAATTTTTAAATTATTTCTTCATTTTGGACAAAAGGAATAACTATTTTAAATAAGGAAAATATGTCTTATTACATATAATTCATCTTCACCTAAAATTTTTTCAAAGACAAAAATTATTATAATACACATCTCTTACAAATATAAATTTAAAACACAAACAACAATATTATACAAAAGAATAATAATAATATATATCAAAAGTAAATATCCCGCCCGTAGGGCGGGCCGACTCTAGTTTATTTATATAAAGTTCAGTTTTCTCCCTCCTGAGCTATGACAACTCAGCATCCACGTCATAAACTCAGTTCACAGGAACGCGACATGTGTCCCGTTAGCCAAAACTCTGTGTTTTATTTATTCCGATTTATATTTCGTTTGGGCTTTAGATTGCACACGGACTTTTAAATGAATCTTTGTAAAGCCCACCTGAAAAATAAGCAATTCTGACTTAAAACGCGTCGTTTTCTATTTTTTCGTAGCCAACCTCGGATTCTCCGTAGCCTCCGTCAATTCTTAATGCCACCAGATTTCTTTACCTATTCACGTCACCGGCATAATTAATATTCAGAGGTTACAAAATCTCGATGAAACCAAACAACGCATTAACCAATCCTCTCCACTCCTACCACAATTTTTCCTTAAATGCATCGCCCATTAATTATTTTTCTGAATCCTCTACTATAAAAAGGTATGTTTTATACCCTCAAATCCATCAATTCAAGCTTCTCAATCTTAAGCTCTCCAAAAAATCCGGTGAGTCTAACGTGATGGTGTCGACTATTTGCTTCGTGTTGTTTCCAGTTTGGGACCTGATAAGCAATCGTAATGATAAGCCATAGCTGCGTCCATGACCTCTCCGCTCATCACAGCGACGTCCGTCAATTCGGTGCGGTGCTGCAATGATTACTCTTTGTGAGCAGTACAAAACAGATTTGGTTTAGAATCAGAGGGACCCGTGTGAAGAGAAGCAGTGGTCTGAGAATCGAGTGGCGTTACATGAGAGGCGGATCTGAGCGACTAGAGGAGGTGAAGGAGTCTTCAGACGGGGTGCGGTGTGTTGTGATGGTTGTGGGAGGATTTGGATGCGGTGGTTATGAGTAGGAGTACAATGAAGGATACATCAATGATGATGAGGATGAACTCACAAGGAGAAATATTTTTCCGTTGAGGTTTCACGAAGGTTTGTAACAACACCATTTCTTATCTGCGTAATTACGGAGTAGAGAAGTGAAGGAAGGACAAGAAAGGAGGAGGAGAGAAAATACAGGAAGGAGAGGAAGATGATGATGACGGTGGTGGGGTTAATTCCGAAGGAAAAGGAAACTATAAACAATTAGGTTTGTAAGCACACATGTAAACATGTCACACGCTTACAAAAACAAAGAAACACTTTGGTTCAAAATTTTACTAATTCATTAACTCAACCAATTGGTTAAGCAAACCAGATCATTTCAGTTTTTTTAGGAAACATAGAATCCTTCGGTTGAAAAGTTACTTGATTCATTGACTAAACTAATTAATTAAGAAAATCGGGTTAAATAAACTTTCGTATTATAATATACCTCAACATTGTAAAAGATGTTTTTTATTATGATACATCACATTAATTTATTATTATTTAATATTTTAACTTTAAAACTGCTTATTAAATAGTTCAAATGATATATTTTAATATTTTCAACTGAAATTTTCTTAGTAAATTTAATAAATTTAAAAATTTTATATTTTTAAACAAGAATTTATTTTATAAGTAGATATAAATTCAGTTACGAATATCTTCATTGTTCACATCTACACGAATGCTGAGTAATTATAATATGAGCTTAAATAATATAATATGTATATATATTTATTTATTTAAAATTTATAAATATATAATAAAATGAAATAATTTATGCCTATAATATAATTATTATAAGGATTATATTTTATTTGTTAGTCAGACATATTTGGTTTCAAAAGTTCTATTCAATTTTTTTTGCCAAAAAATATTTCTAATCAATAATTTTAATAACATAGTTAACTTCGTTTTCATATATAATAATACATATAAAATTCTAACAAACACATATATATATATATATATATATATGTCTGTATAAATAGTAACAATAGTTTCATATAATCTATTTATTTATCTTAAAGTATTTTAAGTTATATTGAATAAGTTATTTCTTTATGTTATGAAAATTCTTAGTTTTAAGAAAAATGTATGAACAAGAAAAAAATTGTTTCTTGAAACAATATATAAATAAGAGAGAAGTAGCTTCACACTCTCCTTATTCCAATCCACCGTTGTTTTTAAAAAATCTATGTAACTTACTGTATATAATTTTATAATAATTAGATAAGTACATAATTTCTTATAAATAGTAAAATTGTTGTAAATTTTAATGAATCTTAATGCTACTTTTAGTTAAAAATAAATAAGAACATTTTATAAAATTATAATATTAATTTTTTACTCGTCTGCCCGCCCGTAGGACGGGTTTACCCTAGTGATATATATTTCTCACTTAGTTCTTCAATACAGAATTTTTCACCGGTACTACTTTGATCTGCCTCACCTACAAATAATAGACACAGATGACAATCTCCAATTTGTAAAACATAACCTGTTGGAATAAACCAAATTTTACACACAATACAATTGTAATTTTCGGTATCTACCAAATTTATTAGATATCAAAACATTAAACAAAATGTGTAAAAAGTTTTAGAACCTGGACAATTGAGAATATACCAAAACATTAAGCAATAAGTAGATTTTCCAGTTAATGATCCCCCTAAATCTTGTAGATGCCCTTAGACATATAATCAAATTTACAGTAATTAAAAATAGCCCAATTTATTTTAAATATGTAGGCCTATTACAACTGTTGGATAATAGTGTTGAAAACCAATTTAAAATATAGCCCATTTTTATTTCATATTTTATAGAATAAATATTAATTATAAGTAATAATTATGATTTTAAATTAGTTTTGACTCTTTGAGCGTATATAATTCAATATTTATATAATAAGAATTGTTAATACTAGATATAAGGGAAATTGTCAAAAATACCACTTTCATGATACCATTTTTCAAGTTTACACTAACCAACTTTACCATTAAAATTTTAATAGAAAAATACTATTATACCCCTAACTAATTAAACCTAAAACTACCATTTCTTCTCCACGATTTCTTAAAAATTGAGATTCATATTAAACGTGGTCAGATCTGGGAAGTCTCCGGTGGTGATGAGTTCTCCGACCAGATTCGACGACTTTGGCCAGATCTGACGACACTGACGAGTTCTCCGGCCAGATCCGACGACGCTGAAGAGTTCCTGGCGAGATTTGACGAACGCTGACAAGTTTCCGGCGAGATCTGACTATGCTGACGAGTTTTTCGGCGATATCTGACGTGGCTAACGAGTTCTCCAGCGAAACTGACAGACTCTACAAGCTCAGACGAACAAGACGATCTCTCTCCCAACGCGTAAGAAACACTAACAAAGGTAAAAGGATAATAGATGGTGATTTTCGTCTTTTTCTGTAATTGTAACTTGATTTATCAAAATCGATATGTTTCTGAGAAAGAAGACAGAAGTTTTTCTCATGAAGTTTTGAAATCTAAAATTATAAGACTTTATAAATTGGGTCATTTCAAGTCTTATTGTTCATCTGTTAGCAATCAAAAGACATAGAGCTTAACATATATTTAATTCATGAGAAATTATTAACCTAAGAGTAAATTTATTCCATGATTACTTCTTCTCTTGATTGATCTCGTAATGTTACAGGGAATTACAAAGGTGTGATGTGAGCTTTTGGATTTAAAGGATACTGTGGAGAATATGTGTGGTGATATGCATATCAAGTACCTCACTTTCTTGAGGTAATACAATGCTACTATTTATTTTTTAGCAATGTTTAGTATATGCAATATATGAGGTGAAATGTTGGTGTTTTGTTATTGTAATGTTCTGTTTGGTACTTATGAGATTCATATTTTATGTCTTGTTTTGTGTATAATATCTATAGAAGCAGTGTAGATTGAGCATGAGTTTGTTGAGTTACAAAAGCATGTTATTTTTGTATCTTGTTTTTGGAAGTGAGTGTTGATGCTTATGAATAATATGTGACTGGCTTGAGTTCAGATTTTGAAGAACGATAAGGTTGGTGAGTTGTTTGAAGAAGCAAGAGAGACTCTCAACAAGAACGTAGTTTATGTGATTAAAGAATGACTATTTATAACGCTTTATAAAAGTTGCAGAATATGTTTCTTAATACATTCTTCTCTCTCATCTTCTTAAGACATCTCTTATACTAAAACAATTGTCTCTCTCTTATAAGTTGCCTAGTTGGAGAGATTGGTTGGACGTGTAAGTGAGTTTGGTTCAGTCGTTTCTTTTATAGAAAAGTGAGATATGGAAAAGTCTTGATGTTGTCATATTATGTTAATAATGACTAACAAGAACTGAGTTTTGCAAGTACAAACTCTGTTGGAACTAGATTCAAATGATTTACAAAGTTTTATAATTTAGTTTATAAATATTTATAATTAACTTATAGAATGCAGTAGATATTTTATAAAGTATTATAAATCAATTTATAAACTTGTATGAATCAATTTATACATTCTTGTAAATCAAAATAAAATATCTTATAGACTAGTTTATAAGATTTCATAACTCAGTTTCTGAATCTTTATAAATATTTATGAATCATATAAGCTTTTATATACAATATATTAACTCTTATATTATTGTTTACATACCCTTATAAACTCTTATTAATTATTATACAAACCATTATATATTGTTTTATACGGCTTTCTAAATGCTTATAGACTCTTTTACTTGATTTATAAACATATACGACTCTTAAATACCCCTTATAAATTGAATATAAGCTTTTATAAAGTTTTTGTAAACTCCTACTAATAGTATATATACCCCTTATAGATTATTTATAAACTTTCATAACTTATAAATTGAATATAAGCTTTCATAAAGTTTTTATAAACTCTATTAATAGTATACATACCCCTTATAAATTATTATAAACTTTCATAATTTTCTTATAAACATTTATAAATGGTTCATAGATTATTTAACTTGTTTTATATGCCTTTATTAATAGTTTATATACTCTTACAAATAATTTTACATACCCTTATAAGACTTTGTAAAGAGATGATGATACGTGGCAGATTCTGAGGCACATGCTAACAGTAAGCAAGGCTCCACGGCTTCAGAAATTCTACATACATTTATAAATTGTTTTATAATCCTTTATAATGGTGTATAAACTTTATAAATTTTTTTTAACCCTTATAAATTATTTATAAATTATTATACAAACCATTATAAATTATTTTATAAGGCTTTCTAAATGGGTATAGACTCTTTTAGTTGATTTATAAATATATACAACTCCAATAATACCCCATATAAATAGAATATAAGCTTTCATAACTTTTTATAAACCCTTATTAATAGTATACATACCCTTTATAAATTATTTATAAACTTTCATAACTTTCTTATAAACATATATAAATGGTTTATAGATTTTATAACTTGTTTTATATGCCTTTATTAATGGTTTATATAATCTTACAAATAATTTCACATACCCTTATAAATTGTTTTATATTGGTGTATAAACTTTATAAATTATTTTTATAAACCCTTATAAATTATTTACATACTCTTATAAACCCTTATAAGTTATTATATAAACCATTATAAATTGTTTTATAAGGCTTTCTAAATGGTTATAGACTCTTTTAGTTGATTTATAAATATATACAACACTAATAATACACCTTATAAATTGAATATAAGCTTTAATAACGTTTTATTAACCCTTATTACTAGTATACACACCCCTTATAAATTATTTATAAACTTTCATAACTTTCTTATAAACATTTATAAATGGTTTATAGATTTTATAATTTGTTTTATATGCCTTTATTAATGGCTTATATACTTTTACAAATAATTTTACATACCCTTATAAGGCTTTGTAAAGAGATGATGATACGTGGCAGATTCTGAAGCACATGTGGACAGCAAGTAAGGCTTCACCGCTTCAAAAATTTTACATACCCATATAAATTGTTTTTATAATCTTTTATAATGGTGTATAAACTTTATAAATTATTTTATAAAGATTTATAAATTAGCTATGAAAGTTATAAAAACTTATAAATTATTAAAACAACTATTATCCAGGTGAAGTTTCAAAGACTCTATTACAACACCACGTGGGGCGTTTGCTTCTTTGCTATCCCCAAGGCAAGTTTAAATAGTTTTATAAACTTTTATAAATAGTTATAAAAATATTTATGTGTGTTTATTAACTTTATAGAAGGTTGATACAAGGTTTTATAAGCTCTTATAAAATTTATAAATGATTCATAAATGATTTTATAAACTCTTAATAGTTTGTGGCTTGTCCTCTTGTCTACAATAAATGTATAAGCAGGCTGCCAAAATGCATCCTGTTTCTTTTCCTGGTTGACTTTTGATCCTCCGGCCTCTTAAATATTTCATTAGCCCAATCCTACATATCATCATTAACAACAACAAAAAAAAATCCATTAGCTTTCTAACAACATATCTCCATGCTATGAATTTACCAAACCAGTTTAACAGAAAGAGACGAAGAACGTTACCTTGATAGTTCCAACAAGCCCTAGCCTGTGAAAACAAAAATCAATCAACGAGTAATTAATCTCACAATGAACACACACTTCAAGACATGAATCTAGCAAACATAAACAAACACTTTCACCTGCACAAACAGAAACTACACGTATTATTCACAAAGAGCAAAACTTTCAATGCACATTAGAAAAAGGAACCTCCTTTAGTTATGATAATTGACCACATGATCTGTCAAACAGAGTAATCTCACAATGAACACATACAACAAGACATGAATGGCAACATAAAAGGACAAAACTTTCAGTGCTTAAAAGGTAACAAGTTACATTAATTTAGCTAAAGCCATCTCTTGCTCCATCATTTCGTCAGTAGCATCACTCGCTTCTTCTGAGAGTAGTCTCGTGAACTACACAACAAATAAAATATGGAAGCTAATGAACCATCACTTAATCAAAATATATCGGATGTATATAGTCAAACCCTATGTGGTATCGTAATAAAATTCTAAAAGTACTTGAAATCCATATTTACAAAGGGGTTATAAAACTCTTTCTATTACAACTTGTGATTTTTGATGAGAATTCGACACTTTGAGATTTCGAGTCTCGATCTCATCTGCTTTGTGAGAGAGAATACACTCGATCTCGCCGCCTTCGCACGATCTCGTCGTCTCCCGTCGTCGTCGCTCGATCGCGTCGTCGTCGCTCGATCTCGTCGCAGTAGATTGATCTCGTCACAATCGCTTGATCTCGTCGCATTCGTCGCCGTCGCTCGATCTCGTCGCCATCGCTTGACCTCGTCGCCGTCGCTCGTTGCCGTGAGAGAGAAGACAATTTGTTCTCGTCGGAGAATTTTTTTACAGAGTAGAGAAGAAGATAATGGTTGAGAAGAATAGACAAGGGTCAGTTTAGTAATTCACCCATTAATGCTTGATGTATTTATGAAAATGTCTTTTTATTGATGGTATTGTTGAATTGTGGTACTACACAAAGTGTAGTTATGAAATTTCCCCACAGATTATATATGGAATTTAGAATAAAATAGGCTAAATAACATTAATATTTTTTTTTTGAACAACACATTAGCATTAATATAATATATTTTTAATTTTTATTGACTTAAGAAATTTTATGTAATTTTAAATTTAGAATATTATCATAAAAATTAAAAAAATATGCAGAAAATAAAATTAGAAATGATTTTTCTTATATATCGAAATGTCTTTTCTATTTGGTTATTTTACAATGAATTTAGCGTAAGAATATTGTAGAAATTTATTTTATATATTAAAAATTGCTAACTAGGTAAATTTTGTATGAAATATGTTGTATTGGAAATATGAACAACATTGCTATAGAACTACACTATATACAAAATTAAAATGTAACAATTTATTTAAAATAGTAACTGTAAAATAAAACCTAAACATATAAAATTAATAATATTTGCTGAGACAACAAAATATATTATCAAATGAGAGATGAGTTATATACGATTTTGCTGTATGAATATCCAACATCAATTATTTGTGATCAATACCATATGAAAACATATTAAATTAACCGATCTTAATTAAATTTGATGCATAAAAAATAAGCCATATGTGATCGATGTTTCATCTATTCATCTATATCAGAAAGAAACCTCAGGATAATGTTTGTTGAAAATGATTGGTCCCAGTCCCATAGGAAAACTCATATGATTTAGGAATTACAATAGTCAGATGCTAATATCCAAAAAAAACTACGTATATATGTTATGACTTTCACGTAAACGGTAAACCTAACACTATAAAACTGGTTAAGATCTGCACCTTAAGTTCAGTTTCCTCCCTCCTAGGCGCGCCACGTAAGATTCCATGTCACAAATTCGGATGTTGTGAGCGTGCCACGTGTCATAGTCGACAAAAACGCAACGTATCATTTAACTCTGAATCACGTGTGTTTGTCTTTGTTCTAGGCCTTAAGTTTGGTCAATTCAATCAGCCCAACAGATAGTTTCTCTAACTTCAAACGCGGCTGAAAGCGTCAATTTGATATTAGGGTAGAACCAATTTCACCTCCACCGTTGTCGATGAAGACACAACCTGAGATCTGGTAGAGTTCTTTCATCTTCCTAAAAATCCTAACAACCCCAAGAGCCACCAGTTATAGATTCATCCTCTTTCTTAAATTCTTTCTTAAATACTTTACCCACGATATACCTTGAATGCGAGCTTCACTCACGCAAAGCGGTGTGACTGCCACTACAAAAAGTGAGCTTTGTTACTATCAGAACCACCTACTCATGAGTCATGATCAGAAGAAGAGGAAGGAGAACATCATCATCTAACCGAAACTTAAATTATTCATCTTCTTTATCGATCTATGAAGTTCTGCAGCAACAATGGAGCTTCGTGATGAAGAGTTAGACGAATCATAAATTAGAAGCTCTGACTGTGGCTTCCATGTCGTCGTTTCATCTACGGCTCTAAAAATCTGAACTGTCAAGGCGACTGACATTGAATGAGAGTTATCCTCTTCAAGGCAGTGTATCATAATCTATAAAAGGTTTGCCGTCTTATCGATTTGATATACAATTAGCATTTGCTTTACTTCAGATCTAAGAAGGGCCTGCGTAGTTATTTTGTAAGCGTTTGATTGGAAGCGTTAGTACCTAAAGTCTTGGTAGTTCGACGATTCGTTTTCAGGTTTCTGATTTCTTCCAATCTGATTATTTTATGAAATTCGATGCAGATTCTTAAAAAGAAACACGAGCGCTCTAGGTCTCCTCATATGCCTTATTATCTATTCTGATTGAGTAGTGTGCTTGGTGCTTCTTAAGAACAAAGTCTGCTTATTTTGTTTCTCATAATATTTATCATAGTGTTGTTAATTGACCTGAAGAGATATTGTCATAATTTCTGTTCTCATCCCATTAGAACTTCTATATCTGTTCTCGCGGGATCCATGTATGCCGTGGTATGGTTTAATGTGGGTCACACTTGAGTCATAAGTTTTGTCTGAAGCTTGCAACCCATGTGGCTGTCAAATCATGTTTCTTTTTCATCTCTTTTGTAGACTACTTTCAGTGGGTTACAAGCAAGGAGGCAGTACATGAAGAAGACGTAGAGTTGTGGCGTTGGGTGAGAAATACATAGGTAACTTATATAATTTTGGAATCTTATGAATTTTTTTCTGCAAAAAAAACACTACTTGTACAAAGGCTTTCTCACATGTAAGTGGAGTGGCATCAATTCTTACTGGTTCTCCTTTCGCCTACAGTCTCCACTACTCACACCGGTGCTGCAAGAACATCATCATCATCATTAGGTATTTACTCATTTGGGTGTTGTTGGAAGAGGAACGAAGCGTGTTTTGATGAATGCAACTTCTGCTCTGCAGAGTCGAATCCATCAAAGAAACTAGTTCCTGAGTCTCCAAACAAAGCAAATGGCAACTCTTCTTGAAGATGAAATACGAATAGAAATGTCTATTACTAAGATTTAGCAGAAGAAGCTGAGTAAAATGTTTGGTATACCCTCATGGATCCTTCAAGACAAGGTTTTCGAATTCTTATATTGTATTTGAGTTCTTATTTAAACGCTTTTAATCGTTGAGACTTGGAAACTTTTTTTGTTGGGGTAAAATGTGAATGAAACTTCTTTTTGTGTACACGATTACAGAGGAACTGATTCTATATACATACCTATTCTTGACCAATCACCACATCGAGATTCTTATTTTATTTACATCAAGAATAGTGTATATGATGGGTCGAAAATAGATATACATAACAATTCTTTTTGTGTGTATGATTTGATATACATCTGAGATGCTTATTTTTTTCTCATAATACTTATCATAGTTTTTTTTTTGAAAAGGTACTTATCATAGTGTTGTTACAAACATCAACGATTATATCTCCAAATCATTTTGTCACTATTATTTGTTGAATCAATTAAATTGGTTATACATTTTACATATTTTACATTAAACTTATATAAGTAAGATAAACAAATATTTAGATAATGAGTCCGATTAGTTGAAGCTTTTAATCTAAAATATGAATTTTTTGGATACGTACATGTCATTCCGCAATTTAAATACTGTTGTTCATATGGATTTTTTCTGAGTATTTTTTCTAACGATTGCTCTTTTCGATGTGTGCAGTGATAACACTGTCACTCTGAGCTTATTTGACTCTCAGGCCTTGGCTTTCCACAGACAACTCGAGTCATGTGTGTTGATCCGAAGGTCATTGTTGCAACGAGCATCAACCCGAAATGGTTGGAGGTAGTGACACTTAACAAAAGAAATCATCTTAAAACTTTTAACCAAAAATCCATATTTTTAAAAATAATAAGTAATATTATTTTAGAAAATCATAACTAAATTTTCCAGATAGCACGTTTTATTTAGTATTCAAATACAATAACATGTACAAATTAACTAATATGTAAATTTTTTAAATAACAAAAATTTATATTAAATATTTGTTCTAACTATTTAAATTATTTTTTTAGTTTTCATCCCGCCCGAAGGGCGGGCTGACCCTAGTATTATATATAATTTACTTTTATGTATTACTTCTTCCGTTTCAATTTAATTGTTGTTGTAGTAAAAAAAAATTGTTTCAAAATAAATGTTGTTTTAAAGTTTCAGTTGAAAAATTTTTAAATGATTTTTCATTTTATTTTTGTATTGGTTGAAATGTGATTAGATGTATAAGTAATTGTGTTTTTATCTTGAAAATATACAAAATCATATGTTTTCTTAATTTGTGTGTATAAACCTAGAACGACAATTAAAATGAAACAAAGGGAGTATATGATTTTATATACTATGTAATAATAAATATATATTGAATAACTAAAATATAGTAATTTCTACGTATATAATTAAACTGGTGCAAACACATAAATAAATTTTATTAATTCAAACAAATATTTTTTCTATTTTTGATCATTTGTATTTTTATAACAAAAAATTAAAACCACTGACAATAAAAAATATGTCTTGGGTGTTTAACAGTCAGTAATTTATATTTTTAAAAACATTCAATGCAAAGTTTAAAATATAGATATTAAGTTGTCAATATTTATTCAAAAATTTTCTCAAAAAGAAACCAAAGCAAATTTCAATTTAAAATATTAATGTATTTTTATATGATATATAATTTATTTTAATAATATTAATATATATATATATACGTATATATATATATTAATATTTATTATATAAATTTTTAATCATTTGTATCTTGTTATAGCATAAATTTTACACAAAGGATCATAAAAATTTCAAAGTGAAATTTATAACAAATTTATTTATTTGTAGTCATTTTTAAAAATTAAAAATATAACATATCCAGAAAAATTTAAATTTTTATTATATAGTTTATGTGGTTGCTTAATTTATTTTAATAAGTTATAATTATATGAAATGTAGAGAAAATATCAATTTTCATCAAATCTTTATTATTCAAAATCATTAGTTGTCATATATACTTAAGTCACATTAGGCAATTCCGTAACTTTTATATAAGGAAACAATGAATAACATTAATAATTAATTTATTGTTAATTTAATAAAAACTTATTATATAATAAAATGTACCAACATATTTTTCTAAGTATTCTAAGAATGATTATGGTGATGACAAGTGGCTACAAAAATATTGTAATGCTTCTCTTTTAATATATAGGGAATAAACATATTTATCAGGATATTATTTCGAGTTTATGTAAAGTTTAAATTTAATAAAAATACTTTTGTTTTTATCTTTTTAATTAGCCACAGCCGCGGCTGAAACCAACCGACTACTTTGTAGACTCCAATAACTAGGTCTGGGCATTTCGGGTATCGATTTGGTTCGGATATTTCGGGTTTCGGATAGTTTGGATAGGGGGTTAAAAGATCCACTGAGTATTTGGTCTATTTTCGGTTCGGTTAGGTTCATATAGTTTTGGGTTTGGTTCGGTTCGGATAGCAAAACTAGGAACCAGAAAATAGCTGAAATAATTTTGGTTCTCATTTGATTCCGGTTCGGGTTCGGATAGTTCAGATAAAATATTGATTATTTAGGATAAAATATAAAATAATTATGATGATTTAGATAAAAAGTTCGAATATTTTGGATTACTTTGAATATTTTAGATAAAATTATCCGGATATTTTTGGATAATTCGGGTAGTTTGGATATTTTATAACAATGTAGTTATCTTCAAATATTTTGAATTCTTTAAAAAAAAATTTAGTTATAAATATATATTAAGTTATGTTATATGCATTTATAATTAATATATTCAGATATTCGTTCGGTTCTGGGTTCGGTTGTGGTTCAGTTTGGTTATTTCGGATATAAAAATATAGGAAACATGCAGATATTTGAGGATCTTTGATTTGGTTTTGGTTCCGGTTCGGTTCTTCGATTATGGTTTTTTTGCCAAAGCTACCAATAACGGGGGTGATTGGTTCGATTGTGGCTGTAAAAATTTAGCAGTAAAAGTTTAGATATAGGTAAGTTGGTTGTAGCTGTAAAGTTGTTACTATAGATTTTTTTCGAGAGACTTTTGCTGTAGTTAAATTTGTTGTAACTATGTTATATGTTGTAGATATTTCAAAATAAAATATGTGATGTATATATAAAATAATTATTTTTAGTCAATTAAAATAATTTATATTAATGATTATTATAAATTATCAAAGTTTACTGTTATTTAAAATGTGATATAAATAATATTTTATGTTATTTAAAATATTTCAGCAGTTTTGAAAACACCCAGAATTAAAGTAAAATATTTATAAATGTTTTTATTATGATTATCTAATTTATTTGATATCATAAATAGTTTTTTTCATTTTAAAGTTTCTACAGCCTATAAAACAAGGATGTAGATTTTTTGCCTAAAATACATAAGAAAAAAATTTGCTTTAGATTTTTTATTGTAGCTTTAAAAATAAATCTAAAGCATGATTGGTAAAAGTTAATAGTAATTTGTTGTAGGCTTTGACTAACAAAAGTAAAGCTACAACATGATTGGTAAAGTTTAATGCTTAAAAATAAACTAGATTTTGACCCGCCCTTGAAAGGGCGGGGTTTTTTTGTTGTTTTTCAGTATAAAGATTAACTATTATTCATTTTAATTATATAAACCGTAACATGATCAAGTTTCAATTATGTGGGGTTATAATGGTGTGTACAGTATGGCGAAATTTAAAATGCATCATTCAACCGTTTTATGTTTGTAATAAGTTAAATAATGTTTTATCCAAAATTCTTACTTGGGCTATTATATAATTTTAAAGATTTATAATTATATAAAATATTGCTAAAAATCGCGGGTTGTTTTCACTTATTAACCGAAAATTAATTTACAAATTACTATTATTTTGTTTCAAATCATAACAATTGAGTTCTTATATTTTTATTATTTGTTTTTTTCTCTTCAAATATAAAAATAAGAAAAACAAATATTTGGTCAAGAGTGATTTGAATGAATTTATATTTTTTTAAAGAACATATAATTTAAAAGTTTTTTGAAAATAATGTTGAGTTTTAAGAAGTGTTTTCATATTCGACCTAGATCTGCTGAACTGGTAGACCCGTACCATGTATATAATCTAGTTCGGATTTAATGGAAAATCGTTAATTAAAAATCCGATAGAACCCGTAAAACCTAAAAATTCATTATTAACATGTGATCTAATAAACATAAAATATCTTATAGTATTTCGATTTTTTATTAAATTAATCATATACTTTTTAATACTACATAAACTTGTGGTCTTTAAACTTTGATGATATTTTTATTATGTCATCCAAAGAAAAAGATAATATAAAAACTTATTAATATGACAATATTAGTTTATTTTTGTTATTAATAACCTATTATAAGTTTGTATTTTTTTATTTTTCTATTTTAGATTTAAAATTAATTTTATGATACATAGATTTAAGAAAATAACATTATAATGTCATTATGTTTTTTTATTAATTTAGTTTCAGAATATATATATATCTAATATCTGAACATAAAATATTTATATTAATAGTAGCATATTTTATAAATATGTGTAAGCTCATTATTTTTTGATCCATTTAAATATATTTCTGCAGGCCCAAAACTAAAAGACTCAAATGTCATTAATGAATTTTATCATCCTTTGTAAAATTAAGGATAATTTTGGAAAACTTTAAAACATTCATTAAGGTATAATTTAGGAATTATTCTGATTTAATGGTATTGATAAAACTAAAGTAAAAAGATAAAGCTAAACCAATCACTCCCAACATCTACATTTTCAATCCCGAAGATGCCGATATTTTTTATTACTTTTTTCCGTCATAGTATTGCTTTAAGACTTTTCACGTTATTTCGTTTTAGAGAACTTTGTAGCAATTTCATTTTTATTAATGAACATTTACACTTTAGTAAAAGTAGCAATACTTTTTATTAGTGTCGAAGTAACAAAATCACTAAGATCGAAACGATCACACACATATAATATATATATGTTTTGATCAAGGTATATATGTGATCAGAATGGTCAGATCAATCTTGACATTATTAAACCTTATTACTAAGAAAGAATTAGGATGATTATCAATCTTGACTTAGTTAAAAAAAAATGATGCTCATAAACAAAACAAATGATTTGGCATTAAATAACCCAAATAGAAATCCGGCCTGTTAATGAAACTAAACCCAAATCAAACAAAATAAAATAGAAAGGCTTCTAAACTTAAGCCCATCAATCATTGACTGGGTCGACCCGATTCTACAACAATCCCCAAGCCAAGCCACGCGATAATCGGCTTTCACCATACCGGAAAGTTATCGGAGATCATAGCCACGGAGACAGAGGATGTGAAGAAGAGTGATGATGGATCGCCTGAAATCAAACCGAAACCGATTGTTCAGCTCAGAAATTTTCTCATCGC
This sequence comes from Raphanus sativus, assembly GCF_000801105.2. Classification (NCBI taxonomy): domain Eukaryota; kingdom Viridiplantae; phylum Streptophyta; class Magnoliopsida; order Brassicales; family Brassicaceae; genus Raphanus; species Raphanus sativus. Next base: position 18,813,351 of record NC_079512.1, on the reverse strand, counting down.
TCACAGTCAGTCCCGTGTTCAGGTGAGTCGTCTTTGCCTCATCATTGCTCTTTAGTTTGGTTCATTGATGCTGTTATAGTGTGATCTTCTCCGGCGACTGCTGCTTTTACTTTTTATGAGGTTTTGTGTATCTAAGTGATCTGATTCTTTAGGTTTGTTATGAGTGTTGATGATAGATTGGTGATAAAGTGCATTTGGTAAAAAAAAAAAAACTGAATTTTAAATGAGATTATGGCCGACTCTTTGCACTGTGATCTCCTAATGTAGCCTCCTTGACATTGCTGGTGTTAACCAAATTAGTATTCTATATAACTGCTGCGTTATTTGAGTTTATGATTTACAAACTTCGAATACTTTGTTTTGGACTCTATTATTCAGGCTCTGCACGGTCTATACTCTCTCCAATAAGTAACTTGTTCTGCTCTTTTACGTCTTTCTTCAAGTAATAAAGTCCAGTTGTGCCATAGTCCAAGATTGCATCTTTTGTCCCGTTTCATCCCTTGCCCTTGTAACTAAATGATTTTGCGTTGGTGTGACTTTTTTTTTCTAGTGAAGTCCAGAGGCTCATTGGGAAATACATGTCAGAGATGGGTGCAGAACCAATTTCACTCACTGCACTTTCTTCTCGGGTCCTGCTTTATATAAATTTCTAGGGAATGTCAGTTGGGCTTCTTACGGGTTTAACGTTGCTGGGATTATAAGAGCCCTCGTTGTGACGGGAAAGAGTCTGTTGTGCTGGTTACTCCCTATGATTACATAAACGGTGGATATTATGAGGATTTGTCTTTAGGCATTGCCACTTCTTTATTCTCCTTGCTCGCTAGAGTTACTCTGTCGCTGATTCTCACAATGGAGACTGTAGACCTGTTGCTGCATGGTTAAGTGAATACCACATACCTTTTTGAAGTCTCGGATTTGTCCAACTGTTGCGAGGTTAAAAAATCTGACAGCTTCAGACTGGCTGGAACAGTGGCTGCTGCTTTGGTTGTGAAAGTCGATGGTAGAAGTGAAAGAATCGAGGACACACTAAGTATCTATGCAGAGGCATCCAATGGGCAGATGCCAAATCTCGACCTCATCAATGTTGTCAACTACTTAGCGGTGCATAGGCAAGGGTTTTATGTTGAGGTGGAGAAGGTTGCATCATTGCTCTCCTCTACTTGGCTAAAGATTGTTGGGGAAAAGTGGCTCATACGTTGAATACCGACTAGAGTTTCGGTATCCCAGTCGCAGACTATCTTGAAGACAGTGCTACCCCCAGCAAGTTCACTCTACTCGCAGGTAAAAGTGTATAGTTGTATCTGTCTTTAGTTAGATTCGTTTAGTTGACAGAGAATGTTTGTATTCTTTCTCATCAGGCCCGTGGTATCCCAACTGGCCCTCATTGAGCTTTCCGCGATTATCAAAGTTGATGCAATTACTTTAAAAGTTTTGCCTTGCTTTCCTCTGGACAGTGTCAGTAAGGCAAGGCAACACGAGTTCTTTCTACGAGGCGCCCAGTGAGTTTTTGTCTTTATAGTTTCCTTCTTTTTAATTCCGTACGTGAATCTTGTAATGCGTAAGAACTACAGTGAATCGTTTATGCAGTAGAATTTCTCAGTAACTTTGATTTTTTGAATCCATTCAAATTTTCTGCTCCTGAATTCTGTATGAATGTTCGATTGTAACTCCGTGTTTGCTGTTTAAACGCAGCAGGTTACTTGAAGGAACTATAAGATCAGTGAACAACCTCCTTGAGACGTTCCATCAATCGTTTTTTCCTTTACCTATTAACTTCCCCATGCAAGTTTGTTTCTGTAGGAGTCTACATGATCGCCTTTTCTCTTCTTGTATCCCCTATTCCGATGGTCGCACCGTCTTTGTACATTGATGGCTATAATGCTTTTACCAAAGCACTCCTAACTCAGCTGAAAAACTCAAGTCATGGAAATGGTTAGACGTAGCCAAACAGGTCTTTGGCTTGCACTTGTTGGGTTTCATCGTCACACTGCTTCCTTATTTTGCTTGTCAACAAGTACCGGGTCAACATTCTCCAGCAAACCGGTCCATCATGTGGGCTACAACATTTTCTTCGCTTCTCCTTATAACCTTTGTCACAATCCCCGGTTTATCTCCAATCTCCTCTCGTCATCATGGAACCAACTGGGTTGTCTTGAACTCAGTGAACATTTCAGCTGCCTTCATCGGTCTATGCCTCATGTCCATAATCAATTTCGCCACCGCAGAGATTGGAGCATTGCTATTTTTGCCAATGTGTCTCTAATGGTTCGTCCTGTAAAACCTGATTTGAGATCCAAACGTGTTAAGAGCTTGTTGTGCAGAACGGTATTTGTAACCATTGCATTCCCGGTCATGCTTTTCGTGATCTTGAATGGATTTGATAGGAGAAGGGCTTGTGGGTTTGAGCCTTGGAGGAGAGTTTTCGAGGTGGTTAGAGTTGCTCAGGGCCTGGAAGAGTGCGACATATCTATGCTTTGGGTTCATCTTCTTTGCTGGCTCCTTTGCCTATGCATCTTCATCCTTAACTTTTTTCCTTTACTTGAGGGGAAAGCTACACACACTCTATTTGAATTTGTTTACTTCATCTGACAACCATAATGTTTTGTATTTGTTGATATGTACGAGAGTTAAACTAGAGATTTTACTAAAAAGCTTGTGGTTGCAAAGAATCTTAGTAAAATCATTAAACTAGAGATTTTACTAATATTTCAAATTTAATACGCAAGCTAGGAACAAATATCATTATTTTTGTTAAATTAAAATTTTGCCAAAATATATTTCCGCACTTTAAAAGCGCGGATCAAATAGTTTATTTAGTTTTGTATACTATTACAAAGTATATCTAGTTTAATCAAAATTTTAAAAGTTTTATAAGATTTTATGGATCTTTGCCAGATTAACCGGTATCGATTCAAGAGTTAATGGCGAGTTTTTGAATTTTATCAAACTTTTAATATATAAATAGGTTTTTATTAAATCCAAAATTTGTGAAAACATATCATCTAGTAAAAATTCTAATAGAATTCTACCTGAAGAGTTACATAATTTTTAAAACTAGAATGCTTTATTCGCACAATGTAAATGTATATGCAGTATCAGTCCCCATCATTCGGTTTTGATTAAGGTATTTTTGTTTTGGTGTTTTGATTTTAGAAAATTAGGAACCTTTTAGGTATTTAAAAATATTAGTTTGGTTTCGGTTTGGTTGTTTCAGTTTTTGGTTCAGTTTAGTAGCAAAATTGGTAACCGGCTAATATGCAAAAAAAAATTGGGTCTAATTTAGCCCGAGTTTGATTCTGGTTTATGGGTAATTATGTATTAATTGATAAAAAAAAATATAGGATAATTTAGAGTTTTAATTCAAATATCAGGTAATCCGGGTTGTTCGGATACAAATATCAACTAATTCAGATAAGTTTTTTTGATATTTCGGATAAAAAAATTGGGTAATTCGGTTTATAAAAATAATATTTTTGGTAATTATTTATTTATAAATTAAATATAATCAATATTTGTAAGTATATCATTTGTATTTATAAAATTAGGTACCCGTTTGGTTCTCGGTTTATTTTTTTTTTGTTCCAGAAATAAATGGTTTGCTTGGCTATTTATGAAATTCATTTTAATTTGGTTTTTGTTGTTTTCAGTTTTGTATAATTCGATATGCAGTTCCGGATAAATATGCCCAAGCTATATATTATCTATAAAAAATTGATTTCAAAAGAATTATTTGATATCAAAACAAATCTGCGCTTTTTAAGTGCGAATCAAAATCTAGTTGCTATTTAAATGAATAGCCACGTAGCTAATTGTGTTTTGACGATTCGGATTTCGGACTATTAAACAATATTTCTCCATGTGACAATAGGTTGAAAGGACGGCCTAATACAATATGATGAGCTAGTTCTGATCATGGTCATTCAGTGCCGGTCCAAGATTTTCCTAGCAATATGAAACGAAATGATCACAAGTTTGAAGTACGATGGTTACTCCCTTTGTATGCATCTGTTTATTAAATTTTCTATCCAGCAAGAAGTGATCATAATACAAATATAATATATGTATATACACTAATATCAGGTAACTCACGAAGATGAAGTCATCAGTGAGATGGTTGCTTCAATGAAGCCTAAGTTTAATAAATACTGGGATGAGTATTGTGAGATTCTAGCCATTGCAGCGGTTCTTGATCCGAGGTTGAAGTTTGGATTTCTAGAGTACTGCTTCACAACTCTGGATGCAACAACAAGTAAGATGAAGCTAGATCATATTAGGAAGAAGTTGAAGAAGCTGTTTGATGTTTACAAAAAGAACAAAAAGAAAACTGTGCCTGTTACTTCAGGATCAAAGCCTGCAGCAAAGACCACTTTAGGAGGATATGATGTAAGCTTTTTACTTACTTTGCTTTAGTGTATTTATGCTTTCTTAAGGTTTGATCTTTACTGTTTTTGTTTTGGTTTGCAGGGGTACTATGCTTTCATCTCACAAAATGATGGCGGTAATGGGAAGTCAGCCTTGGATAAGTATCTAGAAGAACCGGTTTTAGACATTATGGCCTTTGAGAGCTTGAATGTTCTCTCCTATTGGAGAGACAATGCTAATCGATTTAAGGAGCTGGCATCAATGGCGTGTGATGTCTTGAGTATACCTATCACCACGGTTGCTTCAGAATCATCTTTCAGCATTGGAAGCCGCGTGTTAAACAAGTACAGAAGCAGCCTTCTCCCTTCGAATGTTCGAGCCTTGATATGCGCAAGGAATTGGCTAAGAGGATTTGAATCTTTAGACAGTAAGTTCCTTGATCATTTGAATTTGGTTGTCTTTGTATTTGAAACTGATAATCAAATTTTCTTAGGTGATGAAGTGGATTCTGAACCCTTGAAGGAAGTTGGAGAAGAAGTTAATGAAGCAGGTCAAATGTGAAGCAGGTTAGACTCTAACCAAGTAGAAAATATGATGTTTTTTTCTTGCTTTTGGTATTGATGGTTAGATGTCTGATGTGTGTGCGTTCTTGGGTTCTATATTTCATCAGTTCTGTAATATGCAATGTTTATAGCTGAATAAAAGTGATTTGGATTAACAGTGTCTATAGCTGAATCAGTGAATGTCTGATGTTAGACATTGTTGTGTTGTGTCATTTCTGCTGGTCTAAGAGTAAAATGTGTTTGTGCAGGAAACAGTTTGCTAGCGTCTTGGAGGAAGATGGAGGAGAAGATACGTTATGAAATTTGAATTTATGTGATCTTTTGAAATTTGAACTTATGTTATGAGTTATGTTTTAAACTTATGAAATTATGGTAAAACTTATGAAACTATTGTAAAACTTATGCTATTTATGTGGTCTTTTGAACTTATATATTATTGTACTTGTGGATTTATGATTGAATTTTAATATTAGCAACTTGTATTTGTATTTATAGGTTTATAGATTGAAACTAAAAAAATTCATAAATGGTCATTAATGGGTTTCATGGTAACCCATATAAATATGGGTTTTGATGGACATGGTCATTAATGGACATGGTCATTAATGGACATGGTCACTCTCTGTCCACAAACTGTAAATGGACAAATGGACATGGACATGGACTTCCCATCTGACGGCTATAAATCCAATTCAGAAGACTTCAACGCCGATGGTAATTGACTCAAGAGGTTACCAAATCAGTATCCAGTCCATGTACGTTGACGGGACTCCTTTGACGATTTTTGGCGAAGTCCCAACCAGACTAAGCACGGTGGTTCCATACACCGTACTCAAGACCGATATCTACAATGCTCTTGCTCAGTCATTTACACTCAAGGCAGAGGTATAACTCCCAATAAAAGAAATCATTTTTAACATTTATATGAAAAAAAAAAAAATCTTGGAATCCTAATTCGGTTTAGAAGATGAGCACCACATAATAATGTCTATACACTATAATGAGGAGATTCTTTTAAATGAAGGCAAGGATATTTTATTTTATTCTTAAAATCTCATATTACATTTCACACACAAAAGTTATGCCTAAACATTGTTAAAAAAAAACGAAGCAGTGCTCTGCAGCCTGTGCTAAAAATGAGATTTTCACTGATTCTGTTTTTTTTTGTCCGGGGGGGGGGGGGGGGGTCGAAATTACACAGGCAATGGGGATATCTAAGGTCACATCTGTTGCGCCGTTTAAAGATTGTTTCGATGCACGAAACATCGCCGTAAAGAATACCGGACCGGACGTGCCGGAGATAGAGTTTGGGCTGCCGTGGAAGACAGGGGAGGTGAAGTGGGGATTTTATGGTGCTAATTCGGTGGTGGAAGTTAGTGAGATGGTGACGTGTTTGGCATTCTACGACGGCGGGCAGTATCCGGAGGATTCGATTGTGATTGGGACACATCAACTTCAAGATTATTTGTTGGAGTTTGACTTTAGCACGTCTACTTTCTCTTTTAGTGACTCACTCTTGCTTCATGATACAAACTGCTCCACTCGGCCTTCCTAAAATAGAATCAATCACATGCATATGCATGACATTATGATATCATCCCGTTGCTCTTAAATAATACCTTCTTTATGTGATCACATCTTTTTATAGCATTCCTCCATTTCGATGTGAATGATAATTTGAAGATTTTCCTCACTAAACAATAAACATATGATAACACCATCCACGTCAATTTGATAGATGTTTGAAAAAGTTGAGGTTTTCAAATTTCAAGACTAGCTAATTATTACTCTTTTCTAAGTTCATCCCCATAATATTTATTATTTAAATATTAAACTTAAGTAGATTTAAGAAAAATAAGGTTAGAAGAGTACTCATCACTAACATTCTCTCTCAAGATATTTTATTTGGAGTATATATAAATCTAAAGTATCATCTATTTCATTAACTAGTTTCGAAACTTGGAGTATTTTGATTTGTAAATTCAAAAATATAAACAAGTCTTCTAACTGAAAAAGAGCGTCTTCTGTCCCCAAATCAAAGTCCAATACAAAGCCTTCTAACTGTTCTGTAATCCACCCATTTTAATTAGGCTCGACCAGTCGTCTACAGTACAAAAGCACCGGACTCCACTTTTAGATTCCTCCGTAACTCCACTGAATCCCCCACCTTACCATCTCGCTCTGTCATCAGATCAACCGCCGGAAAATCTACATCAGCCGAAGACCTAATCGTAAAGCAGAGAGCGAACGGTCCACACGAGACACCCAATCAGCATTAGATTCAGCTCCTGATCCGCCATAAAGTCAGATCAATCTTACATACAAATACAATCTAGCTAATTTTCTTTTTTCAATACATTCTAATTAATTAAGTTACTTTATAGAGTAGGATTGCGATTTAAATGATTAGCCACGTAGCTAAATGTGTTTTGAGGATTCGGATTTCGGACTATAAACAATATTTCTCCATGTGACAATAGGTTGAAAGGACGGAAATACAATATGATGAGCTAGTTCTGATCATGGTCATTCAATGCCGGTCCAAGATTTTCCTAGCAATATGAAACGAAATGATCAGTAGTTTAAAGTACGATGGTTACTCCCTTTGTATGCATCTGTTTTATCAAATTCTCTGTCCAGCAAGAAGTGGTCAGAGTACAAATATAATATATATGTATATAATAATATACTAATATCAGGTAATTCAATAGTAAGACTAATTTGGAAAGAAATATAAATATGTTGTTGACGTAAAAACCACCATGCATGTGAGTGTGTACCATAAGCAGGTTGAAAACTTGCATCTCTTACATACCATTAATGCTAAATGTTCCTTAAACTAGCCTACGCAGATACACCTACTGATCTTCTCTTTCTTTTCAAATATAATTAATTGTTGTCAAGCATTAAGTCACTATTATGCATCTATCTTATTAAAACAGAATTACACATATAGAATATCCCTTAGTTTTCACTGTTATTTACAATTGTATGCCACTGAGAATTAAATTGAATTTCCTATTTTAATGCTTGTATTTTTCAGTTATATTAATGTGTTTCTTTTTCTTTCTTATTTTAATGCTTGTCTTTTTCAGTTAGATTAATATGTTTTCTTTTTCCTATTTTAATGTTTGTTTTTTAGTTAGATTAATGTATTTTTATTTTTTATTCTTCAACAATTAATGATATTTTAAAGTTGTTATTTTTGTCAACTTAAATTTGTCAAAACTATTTGAAAATATAAAAAATAGACAAAAGTAAACATATAAAGTAGATAAACAATAATCAAACACCAAAAATATTTAAAATATATTTATTCTTCATCCAAATATTGAAAATCAACCTGTTTTTAATTTTTAATTTTTAATTTAGATATTTTGGCTTACATTACTCAAATTTATATGTTTTGAGAAATTTAAAGTATATATAATTTTGAAAATTTTAAAATAATTCAAATGGATTATCGGTATTCAAACCGAACCAGCAAATATCCGAATCAAACCGAAACTAAAATTTTATAAATATTTGAATGTTGCTGAAATCTTTAAACTCGGGAATCTCAAACCCAAATAGATTTTAACCGAATCAGTGGGTATCCAAATACACATCCCTAACGTAGTCAATGTAAAACGATCAAGTATTACAAATACATCATTTAGTATAAATAAATAAAAACTAAAACAGAAAATTAATACCCGTGCGGTCGCACAGGTCAAGATCTAGTGGTTAGTTTATTACGCGGTCTCGTTTTATATCCAACGTTCAAACATTAAAATATACCATTACTATGGCCATTCTAAAGTATCATCTATTTCATTAAATTTTCAAAACTCGCAGTATTTTGATTTGTAAATTCAAAAAATATAAATAAGTTTTGCTTATGAACTTCTAAAACATCACATTAATGAGTCTAAATTAATATAAACATCAGTCTATTGAGAATAGAAATGATAGTCTCAAATGTCATGTAAAAGCAAGTAAATCAAATCCTTTGTTTATGTGAGTTGAATATATCTTTTTCTTTTTTCTTTTTTTTTGCATTGCAAAATAAGAATATACTAGGTGATATCCGCGCCTTGCGCGGAGTGAACGAACTAAGTAGAAGTTAGAATTTTTAACCTATAGATATTAGAATGGTAAATGTTTTAATCACAAATATTACATACATGTTATATAATGAAAGATTGAAGGACATTATGCATATTATAAAAAGTAAGCTTCGGATTTTTTTAAAACTTGTGTAATTAATAAGGTGTAATTAAAGTAAATTTTGTGAAAGTAAATCTATAAAAATAATTTACAACTTATGTAATTGGTTAGATTTTTGTTTAATTATTTAGAAAAACCTGTTTAATAATGTTTTACAATTAAATCTCCAAAATATTTTGTGTGATTTTTAATTAGTTATGAGAATTTAAATAAATTTATACTAACTCTTTTTATATTAAACGAAACTAAAATGCGTTATGATGATTGCGTATATCAGTTTTCTGTTTTTCAACATTTCATAAATTATGGTCAAATTTAAATTTCCTTAATATGTATCTTTTCTTTGAATAAAATTTGCATATGAAACTTAAATTTAAAAGCATTGTTGAATGGATTTTACAATTTTTCGAGATTGCTCATAATTTTTCATATACGACATTTATTTTACAATATAGAACAGTTTGTATTGTTCAGTCCCAAAATAAATGTCATGTATCCCATAAAATACAAAAATATTATTCAAAATAAATGTCACCAACTAAAGTTTTATAAAAGAACATAATTATAAATATTTTATATTTTCTAGTCCCTAAAAATGTCATTTATCATTTATGACTCGTAATCAAATTTAATATTATATAAATATGAATTGGATATATAGTCAAAACTCTATCAGTTGTGACTATATATATCAGACTGTCTTATTAATTTTGTATATGATTAAAATCGTAGAGTTTTAGATAATTATAGAAAGTATTATATGCATATGGCAGAAATTAAGGAAATTCATATTAAAAATGATATCCACCTTAAACTTAATCGGAATATATAAGTTTCCAAATTTAATGCATGTCACCATTTATGATAATTTTGCCATCAAAATTTTTTTTACAAAAATTTAGGGATTGCAAGAAATTTAATATGGAATTCTTTTTTGAATGTAGTTTACAATTTTCAAGATTGTTCATAAATTTTATGTATGATATTTTGATATTACAATATAATAATGAATAGTGTCTATCCCAAAATAAATTTTATATACGATATTTTGATATTACAATATAAATAATGTATATTTTCTATACCAAAATAAATGTCACATATCCCATAAAATAGGAATACAAAAAATATTCATCAAAATAAATGTCATGTACTAAAGTTTTATAGAATAACATAATTATGAATCGTTTATATTTTTCAGTCCCTAAAATGTCATGTATAATTAAGAATCGTAAGAAATTAAATATTATAAAAATATGAATTGTATATATATAGTAAAAACCTTATCAATTGTGACTATTGATATCATACTATCCTACTAATTTTGTATAACATTATAAAACCCTACCGAAATTGATATTATCGTCCATATCAACATACGTAACCAATTAACATGACCAAAACATTATGTTAAGATACAATTAACTCATAGTGGCAAAGAATGTAATAAATCTAGTAAGAATAATGTTTTTACATAAAGAGGCTGAGAAAGAATATGGTACTGTCACGTAGGAAATGACATTCTTGTAAATAACATATGAACATAAGGTTAATATAGTATAACCTCTTTAAATTAATACTCGATAAATTAATATACACTAAAATCACTATAAATTAATATAATTTATAGTCCCAAATTGATTTTTTTGGTTCAATTAGTATATTTAATAATCTTTATAAACTAATAAAAACTATAGTTTGGTATATTCCCAACATTATTAATTTATAGAGATTTCACTGTATCTAATAATACTCCTACCTTAGTATATAAGAGATTATTATAATTTAATAATAGAAAAATCTTATCAAAAGGAATAATAGTGATGAATAGTTAGTCTCTAAGATCTTCTCCAATCTATTTCTCTTTTTTTCTAAAAATAAATATTCTTATAAGATTTTTTATCTATTTTACAATCAACACTTTTTACTTATGAATGTTATAAATTGATCCATTTCTTACACATTTTTATTTTTTCATAAAATTTAAGTATTTTTTTAAACTAAGCATTTTATTCCAAAAAGACACAATACAAAATAAAATAAAAAGATATTATCTAACAATCAATATTACTATATTTGACAATAAATGTCTAATTATCCATTTAAAATAAGAAATAAAATATTTATCAAAGTTGTTGTAGTATTTTAAATAATTAATATTTAGGTGGTGTTACAAAAATCAAATCGCCCTAAGAATCATAAATATAAACTAATCAAGTTAATCATTTTTCCTTGACACACATTATAGAACGATGTGGAATCATTCAAAATATACATTTCTTATATAAACATGTAATTACCGAGACATATGTAACTATAAAATCAATCAACTTAAATTATGAATAGATTGCCAATTTTCAATATTTTTCCAATCAGATTAGGCAAACTTTCTTTATATAATTTTTTGTCGATAAAAAACTCCATGATTTACCAATAACTACACGTCATTAAAATACTAAAGGACGATTTGCAAAAATCAATCAATTTGCCATTAGAAAATTCATCCTTCAATTATGATATAAATTAAATTCTATAATGACCAAATATCGATTTATATTTCTTTCACAAAATATATATAGACTTACGTCAGTATGGCATTTATTAAAACTAAATAGATTTTTGCATTTGTAGATCAAGCATGTAGAATCTTCATACCTTCTGTGATTATTATTACGGAGTCTATATATGAAGATTCAACAGAGAGTACATAATAATATCGGTGATATCCACTGTGAAAATCTATATGCAACACCAACATATAAATTGTACTAACCAAGGTTCATATTATGTACGTCTAATATGCAACTCTCTGATAATATATGCTCGGCGCCTACCTTTTATGATGTACTATAAAAAATAATATAGACGTGTGATTAAGTCAAATGATAAATGTTGTCTTTATAAATATTTCATTTATAGATTTCCGAAATAGTCACACAATTAATACAATATTCTCTACAATTAATGTAAAGACACAATGGTACATAGATGAATAACATGAAAGATATACTATATGATTTAGGCAATGGCATGACATGTAATAAGTCTAGGCAAGAGAGGGTTTTTGAAAAAAATTGTGAGGTAGATTGTGGTGATGACAAGTAAGCAATGACAAACTTGTTAATCACACATGATTGAAAAGTTTGTTTATAAATGGTTTCCTCAGATAATATAAGGGATATATATATATATATTATATATATATATATATTATAAGATTATATATGATTTATTAGAATTAGTTAAATAACTCTATCTTTTGCGGAAATTTTAAATGAAATTTCTAAATTTCTCTCTATAAATATTTGATAGAGATGAGACTGAAGACTAACAAAAATATATTAAAGTGGAAAACGTTTAAGGAAATACACAAACCAATTGTCCAACGCTTTCAAGGAAAGTCTCACGCTATCTGCGAACGAAAAGGACTTGAATACTATATGCAAATCGTCATTTAATTTTAGGGAAAATTGGAAAGAAGAGACAGTTTTAACTTAAGTTTGTCCTAATAGAATTTGTAGAGAATTATTTGGATAAATAGGATTTATATTCTCTTTAATATCATTTATGCCCTTTAATTAACCAAATTAATTTTTTATTTCATAATTTATTTAAGCTTTAAAGGAAAAATAGTAAAACCAGAAAGTAAATATATGTATTGCGTGACATAAAAAGTTGGAGAGTTCAAGAACAGCCGCCAGCCTTCGTTGATTTTTTTGTTTGTGGACGTTCTTCGCCGCCACCGGAATGACTCGTCCCCTGTATTTTATTTCCTCTTCACCTTTCTCATCATCTCTTCTTTGTTTCTTAACAGATCTAAAAATTTTGGGGATTGAATTTTTAGATCTACAGATCTTGAGTTTTTTTCTTTTTAGTTTCTGTTTCAGATAGTGCTGTTTTGGGTCAGTTTGTTCGATTGCTTCGGCTTGGCTTGTGCTTCATATTTTTATCCCATATGTTTTATTTTCCTTGACAGAGATGTTAAAAATCTGAAGCATTCTTGTGGGGTTTTAGTGTTTGTCCTTTTTGTTTTTGTTTTTATCGGTTTGTATTTCATTTAGTATATTTTTTCAGTTTCATCAATCAAATTCAGAAGGCAAAAAAAAAAACAGAAAGTGAAAAAAAATGTTTTTTTCTATCTTGTGTTGAAAATAGATTATATGAGTTAGATCTATAAAGTTTCAACTAACTTAAGTACAATAATAATGAAACTAATGAAAAATCTGAGAAAAAAATTGAAACCGCCATTTTTGGAAGCAGATAATAGCAGGTCAATGTGGAGAAGACGATATGCAATTTATTATTTTGCCCTTCATTAAATAAAAAAGAAAAAATAAGACAAAAAGGTAAAGAGGAGGGTTCGAACTCAGGTTATTTGAGCAATATGACGACCACTTACCATATGAACCGGCGTAAATCATTGCTTATATATGCATCCTCTGTATTTATACTATATACATTCGTAAAAGCTTATAAAATATAAGATGAAGAAGAGTGAGATACAGAGTACAAAAGAGAGAATGATCTTTGGGCATCCATTCACGAGATTTAACATGGATTGTAACCATGTTGTTGATGGAGAAAAGAAAAGATGGGGCGATGAAGAAAAGAGAAACACAGAGAATGAAAAGAACGGAAACATGGGAGGAGGAGAAAAACGTGGGGTGTCTACAAAATATTCTCTCAGATTTTTAGAGTAGATTTAGGAAAACATCTATAATCGAAAATGGAAGTTTCCATATTTTCGGATTTGATTAGAATACGTATTCTACCTCACTCAGAACACAGTACAATACGTGGGAAGCCTATTCTTTCTTAGACGTCATATAAGGTAAAAAGTAGAAGACTATATGACACAAAAACTACGTAAGATACAACATAGAGTTGAGGCTATATATCGTTATATAGCTGCAGGTAGACTGAAGACATGTTGCTAGATTGTAACGTAACAAATTCTACCTCAGATATAAGGTATAAGAAATTTTAGTTTACGGTATATACCCAGGATATATCTATGTATAAAAATTAGTATCTGATTTCTAAAAGAAGTAGACTACCAGAATTTGTATTCTAACCTAGGTTAGAAGACAAAATAAATATGATTCCCCATTTAAAAAAATAATTTTAAACATATATATTGTCATACCTATGTTTTTAATAGTTTTCATATTTTTTTACATTTTTAAAGTTATGTTTACTATTTTTTCCATGAACGAAGGGTAAAACATGTCCAAAATTGCTAAAAGTATGAAAAATCCTAAATGGATAAACAAAAATTTAAAGTGTCTCTTTTTTCCAATTCTCTCTTAATTTTATTAAGTAGCAACCATACTTTTACGTGTTCGCATCTTTTTGTCATGTTGCTCTTGAATAATATCTTCTCTATGTGTTCACAACTTTTTATAGCATTCCTCCTTTCGATATAAGTGATACTAATTTAAAGATCTTACACACTATAAATGATTTTTTTTTATCAAACCAAACTTGCATTAAACTTAAATATATTTACTCTCCAATAATGGAGGATACAAAGAGGCTATTGACAGCCAAAACAAACAACATAAATAATAGAATGGCGATACAAATCACAAAAAGAGCCATATGAAATTGTATCACAACAACATCATAAACTTCTTCAAAGACTGCATCTAGTGTAACCCGTAGGGCCACATACACTGCACCATACGCAGAAAAGCTCATTCGATGGGAGGAAGATCCTTGTAAAACCAACGAAGCTTGTTCATCCAATTCACTCCATATAGGAAGAAATATTAGGAAAGAAAACTGATTCAAACGAGAGACAAACGGAAAATCATAACCCGCCACGTCCATATTCATCGGGATAAAAATAAGAATGAGTTTCTCTTCTACCTTGCCACCAAGAAGAGATATACACAAAAACAACACCAATATCCAGAATGGAACCCGTAAGAGAACTGCATACTGCTGACGATCGTGCCAAGGCAATATAAATGTTACTAGAGGTCAATAAGATAGAACCAAATGAGACTAAGCTCATCGGTATGTCACAACCTAAAATCATGGACCTCAATTCCAACATCACCCCATACACATAGCTGTCTAAACCATTCTACAATAGCAGAATAAGTCAAAACTAATGAGCTAAGATGAGACCTGTATATCACAGGAAAATAGAGCCCGTAGGCGAAGGAGAAAGTGTCATAGACACACCCAAATACAGACCTGTATACCACAGGAGAATAGAGCTCGTAGGCGACGCTCGAAGACAATGGGACGCCACCGTCACCACCACCACCATTATTTGTCGCCATCTTGGATAGAAGATTCAAAAATGGTATGAATGGGAGAATAACACCGACGATTTCAGACAATATATTGGCCAAAAAGACATTGCCTACTGCAGTATATAAACTCTTATAACCAAATCTTGTGGCACCAAAGAACACAAAAGGACAACATCACCACTGGCCAGATTTGGAAGTGGAGTATCCAGATTCCAAGTTTTAAAGAACGCTTGAGAGAGGGTGAATGGTGTATCAAAGTGTAGCTGAAAAACGAGGCTGAATGAAACGTCGGGAATATCTGGTGGTTCTGGCGGGGAGAGGGCTTCAAACAGCACCGAAAAAGACGAGCACGGCGGCGGATCTGGTGGTTCTGACGGAGAGAGAACTCTGAAAAGGGCTAGTAAGGACGAACACACTGGCGGAGAGAAAGGTTCGAACGGCATCGGAAAGGGAAGACACGGCGGCAGATCTGGAGGAGGGCGGAATCGCAACGGAGGAGATGGCGGTCGGAGTGACAGTGGACGAGACGCAATCACCGTCAGTGCCATGGGAGAGGAGGCCTGCTTCATAGGGTTGGAGCCTGGAGAACTGGACTGAAACTGAGGAGGAGATCCATGGAGGAGGCTGCCTAGGGAAGAGCGTCAGAGAGAAAACCTTTAGGGCGAACTCTAGGAGCTAGAAAGAAGATCTACACACACTATAAATGATAAACATATGATATTATACCATCCATTCAAACTGATAGATTTTTAAATGATCTGCCTCAGAAGGTTGGATGTTTCAGTCTTCAAAAGTAGTTATTACTATTTTCTAAGTTTGTTCCTAAATATATACCCTAAGTAAAATTTAAGAAAATAAGGTTACAAGAGTCGCTACTGATATTCTCTCTCAAAACATATATTATTTGGAGTATAGATCTAAACTATATGTCATCTATATTATTTTAAGTAGTTTTGAAACTTGAAATATTCGAATTTGTAAATTCAAAAATATAAATAAGTTTTTCTTACAAACTTCCATAACATCGCACTAATTAAATGAAACAAACAAAACGAGTCTGAAGTAATATACAAATAATTTTAATCTATTGAGAAACAGAAAAGATAT